>NC_089754.1:10000-20000 GCF_040412425.1 Macrobrachium rosenbergii | reverse complement strand
TTTTGGACGCTACATATCCATCCGCACACTGTAACAAAACAACAAGACGCTATGTCCCGATTTATACACTTTGAAGAGGTCAAGACGAGTGACGGAACAGCTGTGGTGTTGTGTTTTTAGTAAATGGAACAAAGAGTTAATCTTGTTTTTCTTTTCTTTTTTTGTCCATCAACTGAATCTTGGAGAACGGAGAAGATTCGGAAAATATTGTCGAACTAATAAGTAGTTTTCAATAATAAAAAGCCATAGATTCAAATTAAATATGCGTACAAGATAAACTTTTGCCCCAAAAGTATATATATACAGATATATATATATATATATATATATATATATATATATATATATATATATATATATATATATATATATATATATATATATATATATATATATATATATATAATATATATATATATATATATATATATATATATATATATATATATATATATATATATATATATATATATATATATATATATATATATATATATATATATATATATATATATATATATATATATATATATATATATATATATATATATATATATATATATATATAGAGCCTATATATATATATATATATATATATATATATATATATATATATATATATATATATATATATATATATATATATATATATATATATATATATATATATATATATATATATATATATATATATATATATATATATATATATATATATACATATATATATATATATATATATATATATATATATATATATATATATATATATATATATATATATATATATATATATATATATATATATATATATTATATATATATATATATATATATATATATATATATATATATATATATATATATATATATATATATAGAGCCTGATGGCTCAGTCGGTTACAGCAGCAGCTTCTGACTTGAGAGGTCTGTGTGGCGCGGTTCAATCCATAAGCCGCTGATCAGAGAGAGGCAGACACTTTGCTATCCGTGTAGACATCCTGGGATTATATATGTAATCAACGGATAGGTTTGCTTAAAAAGCAAATGGATGTTACAGACTAAATACACACAAAAACAAAGCCACTACAACACCTTCTAAAAACATAACAAACATCTCACACGTTCTCGAACTCTCGCCATACCTGCGCAATAACTTCGCTGTTGGGGAGAAAGGGCGTTGGGTCTGGTATGATACATGAAACATATGTACCAGGGCTCTAAGCGATGTCAGGCAGGGCAGCCGATCGGAGACCACAGGTCTACCTCAAAGCCAAATCAAAAAGTCCTTCAAAGAAGGCATCGTGCTTACCCCATACAAAAAAATGGGAATAAAAGCACGTTAAAAAGAAAAAGAAAAATATATATATATATATATATATATATATATATATATATATATATATATATATATATATAATATATATATATATATATATATATATATATATATATATATATATATATATATATATATATATATATATATATATATATATATATATATATATATATATATATATATATATATATATATATATATATATATATATATATATATATATATATATATATATATATATATATATATATATATATATATATATATATATATATATATATATATATATATATCTAGGTGAGCATGACAGAGGTGTTATGTGCGTCACAGATCTAGGCCATCAAGTCGCACATGTCAGCAGAACATGCTCAGCAATGTGTTGTTTGGAAAACAGTATGTCAGCATAAGTCAACGTCCTCTGTTCTGAGCTGAGCTGTCACGTACGCAGTGAGGAATCCTTAACGAGGTCATTGTGTGTTCAAAAAAGTGTAAGTGATAAGTTTTGCTATGGTGTGGCAGGAATGCTTTAAGATAGATCAAAATGGGAAACCACCCTGTGTGTAGACCCATTGTTACCTTGTTGTACCAGATCTCAAAAAAATTATAGTCACACAGAATCCCATTATGGAGTTTTTCTAAATCCTGCCAGAAGAACTTTTACTATTTCTAAAGACGTAAACTCATTACACAACCATGGAGAAGTCTTGAAGATGTCATTCCATTTCTCTGACTGTAACCACAGTCCACTCAATACGAAATAAGTTGGGGACTTGCAAGTGTAGCCCAACATATATATATACATACTAACACACACATTTATATATATATATATATTATATATATATATATATATATATATATATATATATATATATATATATATATATATATATATATATATATTATATATATATATATATATATATATATATATATATATATATATATATATATCAAATCATAGGCGACTAAGGAAACAGGCCATTTTCTATAATTTCATCTTTATTCCGACGTTTCAATATTACCTTTATTACATCTTCTGGGAATCTGTCAATAAACACCATAAAATTATCAAACAATCTTAAAAAAATAAAAAGCACTAAAAAGACTAAAATTTACAAGTACAAAGATATATTTAAAAGCTAAGACCGCCGACCAACCGTCAGTTTAGAGAGTGAAGACTGAATGACACGAGAGAAAACAGAAAGAGACACGTCAACTAAGATACAAGCTGACTATACAAATAAAATGCTAACTATTTTAAATGATCAAACTAAATTCACTGAAATTGGAGAACCTAACTTTTTTAATATCATTAAGATTGAAGACAAAATAAACAGGTTTTTACGGACTTTGAGAACAGAGAAAATCATCGATGAGAACACATATCAAGATTTGTTTGTAACTGGATCATCATATGGAACTCTATATGGGTTGCCAAAAATACATAAGCCTAATACTCCTATGAGGCCCATTTTGGCGTCTTACAATACGCCTAATTATAAATTAGCTAAATTTTTGGTACCCTTACTTGAACCATTAACGAAAAATAATTATACTCTGAATAACTCGTACCTTTTTAAAGACAAAATTTTATCACAAGACTCAGGTTTGTTAATGGCTAGTTTTGATGTGGAATCTCTATTCACAAATGGGGGAAACTGATGACATCATATTGAGTAGGTTATTTCCTGAACCTGATTCTATTTTTTAACAATTTCAACCGGTCTCATTTTTAAACTCTTTTAGAAATTAGCACAGGACACTGCTTTTGTTTTTGATGGTAAGCTTTTTAAACAATCAGGCGGTGTAGCCATGGGCTCTCCTTTGGTCCGACATTTGCAAACATCTTCATGTCCTCCCTGGAGGAGCATGCTTCATGAGTGTCCTCTTAGGTTTCACCTATTTTTATGTAAGGTATGTTGACACATTTGGCATTATTCAGAATAGACTCGGATATTGACTCCTTTTAGCATACGCTAATTCTCAACATAATAATAAATTCACAGTAGAAAAGAGGAAAATGGTCAACTACCTTTTTAGATGTACTTGTAACAAGAGAGAATGGTTCTTTAACACTTGTTTTTAGAAAGAAAACTTTCTACGGGTTTAGGATCTAATTATTACAGCTCATGTTTTTATAATTTTAAGCTAATTCAGTGTCAACTTTACTCCATAGGGCATTTTATTACATCAAATTGGCATTCCTTCAATCAGAAATAAATTATCTTTGAATATTTTAAGAACATTTGCTTCCCTCAAAAACTTTTTTTTTTTTTTTTTGGGATGCTTGAAGCCTTTTAATAACTCAGTTTGCAAGGACACCAAAGCAGTTATCACGGTACTGAAGTTAATCATTTATGCTAAGTTTCATTCTTGCATGATGACTACTTCAGAAAAAAGGTTCATCCAGATTATACAAAAAATCATTATAATGCAGTCAGTATTAAATTAATACCAAAAATCCATTAACCATTGGAGATTGTTTTATAATTTTATGATGTTTATTGACAGATTCCCAGAAGATGTAATAAAGGTAATATTACGAAACGTCGGAATAAAGATGAAAATTATAGAAAATGGCCTGTTTCCTTAGCCACCTGTGATTTGATGTCGTCCTTGGTCTTCACCTATCTGCACCTTGGTTGTATGTATGTGTATATGTATATGTATATGTATATATATATATATATATATATATATATATATATATATATATATATATATATATATATATATATATATATATATATATATATATACATATATATATATACATATATATACAAATATATATATATAGAACGTTATTTTCTTTGGTCGGGGAGGATTAGAGGATATCACGGTAGGTCACTACTAATTTCATCAAATACTTATTGAATCACGCATGTAACGCATATATATACAGTATAGTAAACTTCCAAGGATTCAGCAATTAATACACTTGCTCAAAATGCCTCCCATTATTGCGCTATCCATCCCTGTGCACTGTATCACTCACCCTGGTATTCCTTTACTCCCTCTCCCCATAATTTTCGTCTAACATTCTCACTATTATTATTATTGTTATTATTAAAGTAGTTTAACCAGACCACTGAGCTGACTTTCAGCTCTCATAGGGCTGGCCCGAAGGATTTGATTAAAATACTAGGTCAAGGCCTGAAGTCAAGCGCTAGGAACCCAATAGATCATCCGATACAAAGATGAATGAATTAAAATGAAATTAAAAACTGCACATAGGCACATCCTCTCATACAATAAGTACATTTACTCAGACTTCCTTACATACATACTAAAACGGTATATTAAAATTCAGAATATAAATTAAACAAAATTTAAAAAAATTTTCTCTTTTTTGTAAAATTCAAATGTTAAAAGGGTTTTCATGCTTTTATTATTTACTTATTCCTAAATGACCAGGCAACCTCATAACACACTGATTCATCTTTTTATCGATAGCAACTTTTTTATGACTATATTTTCTACTGTCATTTTCTCACGAATAACCAATTTTGCTTCTGATGTACAAGACAAACAATTTATCTCACAAAGCTTCTTATTTTCATTTTTCAATTATATTCAGTATTCACACATCACTTCTATAAAGGAGAAAAGGCTAAACAGTCCCCCTTGTATATTTCAACGAATGCTTTCACAAACATTCTTATGGTCCTCCAAACTTTTTCCAAGGGATAATCCTTCCTTTCACACTTCGCCTGTTCTTTGTTTTAACTGATAAAATCAATCAATACTGATAAATTACGTCCTCACTTATATATACAGATACACCCACAAAACACACACACACACACATACATACATATATATATATATATATATATATATATATATATATATATATATATATATATATATATATATATATATATATATATATATATATATATATATATATATATATATATATATATATATATATATATATATATATAACCAATCATCTGGTATATACGAGAAGTGACCCTCTGCATCACCAACGAATGAAAATCGCAAGCGCAAACAGCATCTCATCTTAGGCTGAATGGGTCAGAGCGAAAATATATGTAAGGCAAAAATGTAAGACGTTCCCATCTCATCATATCCAAGCAATGATGTCTCTCAGATCTGTCAAGCTGAGCTGAAGCTATCTGTGACTGCAGCAGCTAATGCAAATACTTTTCTTCAAATTTCAAACCTTATTCTCTGAGAAATAATTATGTAGTGATGTCATAAATACCGGCCATTTTGAAAACGTGAAAACCAGTATCGAACTTTAATAACGGTTTACGATTACATACTTATGGAGCAAATGAAAATCTGCTTTAATACCTAAAATTAGATCCGAAAAATATATCTATGTATAAATATACATTAAAAATAAATATTTTGCATTATAAACATTATAATTTACTGAAAATCCTTAGCATTTATCCTGAAATAGTCAGTAACATGACTGTACATATTAAATAATTTATCTGAATAAATGTGATGAAAGAGCATGTATACATACATACATACGTAAAAATATATATACACATATTTATATGTGTGTGCATTCGTGTGCGTGTGTTTTACTTTGCACGTGCAAGCAGTTCACATATTCACATGAATTATTCATGTACACTACAAATGGCTTTTTTCTGAATGGACGAAAAGTCATTTTTTAAGGGAATGCCATGTCCCCCTGACATTTCCAAATCCTGGGACTTCGAGCTCAGGCAGCCTGCTGGTGTATATGTTTGTTAAAAAGTTATAGGTACTCACGATTCAGTTAGTCTCTTTTCACTATTAACTTTTATGCATTTTTTGCCCGCACCTTTCCCCTTTAGTGCTGGCGGTTCCAAATAGTGTTAACACAATTACGCATGTGTGTTTACACACATACATACACACAACACAATCATACATACATACATACAACACCATTGCCATACTTACGTACATGATCACATACAACACCGTCATCATACATCCATACATACACACATGTATACACATACACAACACCAACATCATACATACATACATACATAATCACACATCTCATCATCATCACCAAAATCGCCTCCAATGCTTTTCCTGTGCTTTGTCTTAAAACAAATTTTCACTCATCTTCGGCCTCTTCTCATAGGCCTCATTCAGTAGGTCTGGTCTTCCGATTTTTCTGCTGACCATATGAACCCAACTTCACTTTCAAATCGACAAACCTTTCACATACAATCAAAATTTCATACTATGATTCATGTCCACTTACATATAATCTTATATTCTTAAATTGTCAATTATTTAACTCCCAAATCTTATTCAATTTACTTTTGGTTGAGTTGTCCTTTTGTAGTCGTTCACTAATTCAAGTTCAACAGACCTGACTGTTTATCATTGTTCCAAAGTATTTGAAAGATTAAACTTCGTAACCCCTTTCTCTAGCTTTTATTTCATCCCTTCGTCAATTCTCAATGCTCATTAGTTCTGTTTTTCTTAAGATTTATTTTGAGTCCCATCTCTGCATATATGAAGCCTTCTGTTAATCTATCAAGTCTTGTAAATCACGAGGTTCGGCTGATTCAAACAACATTACCTGCATGTTCTTTCCTTTACACTAGCCTGAACCTCTCTTCCATCTACGATCACTTTTCAGTTTTCTGTAAAGGAAAACTATTAAGATGGCTATTTAAATGTCTGTCCGTCTAATTTTCTGTCCGCCCTCAGATCTTAAAACCTACCAAGGCTCGAGGGCTGCAAATTGGTATGTTGACCATCCAGCCTCCAATCATAAAATACACCAAATTGCAGCCCTCTAGCCTCAGTAGTTTTTATTTTATTTAAGGTTAAAAGTTAGCCATGATCGTCCGTCTGGCACTCTCTATGTGCCAACAACACAGGCCACCACCGGGCCGTGGCTGAGAGTTTCATACAGCATTGTGCGCTGTACAAAAAACTTGATTGCGCCGAAGTTTCTACGGCGCATTTTTTACTTGAGATGAGAAGAAAAGCAGCAAAGGTGAAATTACATTCTCTTGAGAACCCTACTATTTACTTGAAACTGACATGACAAAACACCATCAACTAACCTCAATTATACTTAACTCATACGTACTTTTAATTAGCTTTACATATTTAACGGAAATCCACTGTGATGCAAGTACTTCTGTTTGCACAGACCTGAGGGTGTTGAAAGGCTTCACAGCATGATAAATATATAAATAATACTGTGATTACATTTTCATATAGCGTATTCATTGCCTATGCATATGGAATACATGCACTGACTGATATAACCTCAACCATTCCGTGTTAAGCGATCTTGGAGAAACTCTGTGATCTCTTACTATGTCTTGCTGTCTGAAAATGTCATCATTTGGACTAATCCTCTTTGTATTACCACTTTTATTTTGTACTTAAAGTATACATAACTACTTCTGCTGCAATTTAATTTTCTTTTACTACTCTGCTTACGATGCAGAAAGAATCATCTTCGTCCTGGAGCTGTTATGCAACCACCGCCATTTTAATAATAATAATAATAATAATAATAATAATAATAATAATAATAATAATAATAATAATAATGCCTTCGCTAGTCTTTTTCCCGACTCCCATGATCCTCGGGGCCTTAGGCCCGGTCTTTCTTCCTTCTTTCCTTCCTCCTTTCCTCGTATTCCGAATGAGCGGCGTTGCTGGGTCTTTCCTTCACCTATTGCCGTCTTGATTTTCCGGATGAATGAGCGTTGGTGCGTAACATTACACACGTCAGGCCCGGATGCTGTCAATTACGGCGGCTGCCCTATAGCATCACCCACGGACAGGAACAAGATATGGAGGAGAGAAAACTAAGGGATTGGGGGATGCAGGGAAAAGATGATGCTTAGAGGAATTTGGTACTGAACATATATGGTATGTAGGAAAGATATATATATATATATATATATATATATATATATATATATATATATATATATATATATATATTACATAGCCTATATATGTATATGTAAATGTATATATATATAATATATATGCATATATATATATATATATATATATATATATATATATATATATATATATATATATATATGTGTGTGTGTGTGTGTGTGTGTACTGTGCACACACACACACACACACATATATATATATATATATATATATATATAGTATGTATACAGACAAATAAAAAGAGAGAGAACTGCAGTACTGATGCTAGTATCGTTACCGAATTACCAAGGAAAATGGGAGAAGATAAAATGTGATGATCAAAGGAAGTCTTCAAGGCAATACTCTAAATGATAATTGGTCGAATCTTAGAACCTCTTTACAAAAGAGACCAATTTCAGAAACGAAAATGTAAAAGGTATATACAGCATGTATATATATATATATATATATATATATATATATATATATATATATATATATATATATATATATATATATATATATATATATATATACATATACTGTATATGTTTGTGTGACGTGATTTGGAAAGCCAGAACTCACTTAACCTTTCCATAAAACTCAACGACATACACACAAAATTACCCAGCAGTAACTATAGTCCTAAGAAAATGACAAACTATGGAGACAGTCTTACATAACCCAAGGAGTCAAAGACCCTATTAATTCAAAGACTTCTACCGCAGGTATAAAAGAACCTCGAAAAAGAACACCTTGTTGTCTCAGAGCGCCCACAGGGCGCTAATTAGCAGGTACGAAGATCACCCCTTCAAAGAGACCCTTTGAAATAAGACACGAGCTTTTCTAACTCTGGGCTCCCAGACTTGTTTTTGACCGTCGGGAGGAGCGACTGAAGAGAGAGAGAGAGAGAGAGAGAGAGAGAGAGAGAGAGAGAGAGAGAGAGAGAGAGAGAGAGAGAGAGAGAAGGGGGCAGAGTGGATGGGGAATCACTTTCCTTGTTCACTTATTCACTCCTTTCCTTTCGGGGCATGTGGAGCTCACAACAGAGAGAAAGAAAAAAAGAACACTTTTTTATGTAATGATGGCGTCCACTGCTTAACTTCTTTTTCTCAGTAAAAGTAGTTGCAGTAGTAATTAATGGAATGTCAGTACTGTCATTGTTACTTGTGTCATCTATAGAATTAGAAGTACCAAAAGCAGGAAGCAAATCAGTCGATATGACTTAGCAGTAGCAGTACTAAAATTACAGTCATCAACCACGTAATCAAGTGCTAACAATTAATATCAAATAATAACGACAAATAATAATACATATCTGAAATATTCTACATGAAACTGAACCTAGTTGTTAAATGATATAGAAATCGTAACAAAGCAATGATATTAATTACACAAAACAATCTATAAACTCGACGAGAAATAAATAAAGCAAATTTATAGGCAATGTCATTAGGGCCGTATCAAAAAATTGCATGAAAAGGAAAATCTTGCAACTCTGACGTCAATTAACGTAATTACCATCGACCGATGACAAAGAACGAAAATAACGATGTGGAGCAAAAGGCAAAATTACTGCCATATGTGATAAATGTCACATGAAACATTAAAGAAAAATTAGGATGACTTTACAAGTTCGCTGAAAATGTAAACGATTTTACAAGAAGTTAATGATTGTAATACATGCACTATATGCATTTCCATCTCTTTTACATGAGCATAAGTACATACATATGCTTACAA
>NC_089754.1:0-5000 GCF_040412425.1 Macrobrachium rosenbergii | reverse complement strand
TGCAACAGCAACAGTTTCATTTTTGACGTTATAACGCTGATTGAAATGAAAAAAATGTTGGCATTGTCACACATTATCGTTCGTAGCTCAAAAGCTATACGGTGTTAGGTGAATGAATCATATTTTTAATGAGAGCCAATAAAATTCTCTAAATAACGATATATATGATAACGAAAACAGATCTGAGCCCTGCCTAAAATCCAGACGTTCTACAGGATGCACCAACAAATTTCCGCTAGTTTACCGTAAAAACTGAAAGTGCGAAAGCATGATGAAAAATACCTGATTGACGTCGCTGTATGTAAACAGCATGTTTACCCAACCTCGTAATGCATGGTCTCTGGATACAGAAGTGTGGCATGCCAGGCCTGCGGTGCGACTGGGGCTGATGTCAGAGAATTTTACTACGCCATGGATTTGCATGACAGTAGAGAAATCCAAAAATTTATAGAAAATAGAGGATACCAAACAGAGTGTTTCCATTAATGTAATCCTATTTCATAAACAAAAACAAGATACGAGAGAGAAACGTAGACTGGCTGATGTCATTGTGAGAAATTTGATTATGCCAGGGAATTGCGCATGCTCAGTATAGGTACTGCTTCGCTCATGCACGATTGTTAATGGTCCGGTTGCATGTTGAAATTTATGGAAACTACCAATCGCCTGAAAATAAAAAAATTCTACCTCACCACACGTACGAAAATATCAAATTTACGTAAAATTATGCAGTCAGACAAGAAGGGGTAGGGTTGCTGCGTAATATGACGTCAATTGGGCAGAAAGGGTCAAGGGCAAATTAGTCTAAGTGATATAAGTGTTTGATTCCTCCCCATGCGAAGATTTATTGTTTAATGGACAGCAGGGGAGATTTCATTGTCTCCGTGTGGTACTAACTCCGGACCTCTCTCCCAGGGAGTCATCATATCTGCCCAGTTCACAAATTTATGTCCCACTAGGTCTGACTGTCATCCAAATTTCGCAACTATTCCTGGTCGCATAGTCGCAGACTTCCGGGTTGGCATCGCCAAAAGCATCTTGATTAACTGAGTGCCTTCCTGAATTCACCCCTCTAATGTACTATTGTCTTTCACCTGCTGTAATTTTTACCATGGGGTTGTTGTAGTTGAGATCCTTCATATTTACATCACTTATTTGCAAATCACTGCATTATTGATCTACTGTATGTACTTTTAAATGGTTGTAACTTTTTACACATTACCTTCCTTTTTTTCTCTTTTGCATATTTGCCCCAGTCTCTGTAACTAAAACCCCCACTGTAAAAAAGAATTCCCAATTCCAAATGGCGACCTTAATTATTAAATTAAATCCAGGAAGATTCTATGCATTTCCAGTAGCTTTTTTGTCTATAAACCAGGCCTTTGGTCCCTCAGCACAAAAACAAAGATAAACTATTCCACCTCTGTTTATAACAACATATATATATATATATATATATATATATATATATATATATATATATATATATATATATATATATATATATATATATATATATATATATATATATACAATATATATATATATATATATATATATATATATATATATATATATATATATATATATATATATAGAGATAGAGAGATATATATATATGACCTATTTATAATATATATATATATATATATATATATATATATATATATATATATATATATATATATATATATATATATATATATAATGTGTGTGTGTGTGTGTGTGTTTTTCAAGAGCTTTCCCTTCTTTCACACTGGGACTTCTTTGATGCACTTTTTCATATTTCCTGACTTCTGTTTTTACGATACTTCTTCAGAGTTCTGATATGTAGACAAAGCTCACGTTGGGTTTTCCATTTATTTTAAAACTGCTACAGCTGTTTTGCTTGAATCCCAGGCTTTTTCAAGCAGAACTAATACACTGATTCTCCCTTTCTATTTATACCAGGCCATCGGCTGCAAGCGGAGTATGGGAGTTGCTAAATCTTTTATTTACAATGTTTAATTTTCAATACATTAGGGCGGTTAGTAGTTAACATACTATTTACACGATGTGTTATTACATAATATAAGAAGTTATAAGTATTAGTTTTAAGTTCTATTTCTATTTCTTATGTTTCTTATCAAATTTTTTATTTCTTTGGTTGTGCCATTTGGATTTGGGTGTGTCGCTGTTCTCCGGGGGAGACCTTGACCCTGTTTTCTGGACCCGGCAGATGGTAAACGTCTTTCGGCTTCCAGCTGTGTGTTTAATCTAGGCTTATTTGTGGCTATGCATACCGATTCTGTAATTGTTATGTCCAGATATGAATTGCATCTGTATTTCATTTCGGTGTTGTCTATGAAGTCTTGTAGCAATGGTTTCTGTCATGTTTGTCTGTATAGTGTTGATGTTCTTATTTATGTAATTTTCTTTAGAAGGATTACATTCAATGGGGCAAATAAATCATGAACTACATTGGTAGACACTCTTTCAGTGTGGGTGTGCAAGTGCTATTTGTCATTACCCAGTGATGCCAATAAGCGGGGTTTGCAATTTATTTGTGTTTATGTCGGTATAAGGGGCTCGTGCTTTGACGTTCTTCCTAATAATATTCTCGATTATGTTGCTGCTGTTGTTATATTCATTGTTAAATTTAGTTTGCTAGTATATGGTTATCTGTTGTCCTGTCTTCTGGCCGTGTTGGTCTGTGTAGGTGTCTTGCTTGTAGTATTGGTAAAAAAACTTGAGTATTTCTGATTGTATTATGTTGTCTTCAAATCCGTTGTTAGTGAGTAGCTGTTGTATTCTGTCTAATTCCAGGTGTGTCGTCTCCTATGTGGTACAGTGGGAAGTTTCTGGTCAAAGCTGTGTTCTATGGTGAAGTTTAGTACGTATTTTTCTGTGAAAATGTCTTTTAAAGTCTCAATACCTTGTCTGTTGTTTGTTGCAATGAAAATGTCGTCGATGTATCTTGTATAGATTTCTGGTTTCTCATGATTATTAAAAATGCTCTGTCCTCTAAATTTGCCTTATATGTGTCCGCCATAAGAACGCCCAAGGGGGAACCCATGGCTACACCATCAATCTGGCTGTATAATTCTCCTTTGTGTGAGTAAAAAGGTACTTCTTTTGTGCATGCTTCAGGCATGCTTCTTATGGTCTTCTCTTGGATTTGTTGTGGTGTTTGTTGTGAATGGTACAAGTGGTTAAGGATTATGTCTGTTGTAGTGTCTACGGGTATATTAGTGAAAAGGCTTTCTATGTCTATGGATGCATTTTCTTTGGTTGTGTGTTTGGTTTTCAGGATGTCTATGAATTTTGTTGCTGACCTCAGCGTGTACTTCATAGGTATGTGCGGGGTGATTATTTCGTTCAAGGTCTTGGCTATTTTGTAGGTGGGAGATGTGATCTGTGATATAATTGGTCTGAGTGGGTTGTTGTTTTAATGTGTCTTCACTGTGCCATAGCAATATCCTGGGCTAAAGCCTCCCACAGTGTTCAGAAAAATGTTTTATGGTATTGAGCGTTGGCCTCCTTTCCTAGTCTTGCCATCTTTTCTTCAACTGGTCTCTCTGAGAGAGAGAGAGAGAGAGAGAGAGAGAGAGAGAGAGAGAGAGGTGAGGTATGGCAGTCACAATGCCAAGACCCCTCAGATAAGAATGACAAAATTATGTTTTCTAGTAAAAAACGAAAGCCCCATAGAACATTCTAGCATTCACTAATTGACATAATTATCGCGGCAAAACGTTTTGGACAAAGCTGACGCGATCAAGATGATGCAATCGTCTCGTTCGGGACACGTCCACGCAATAAATCACGTAACCGACACATGGGCCTCACCTCTCCCTCTCTCTCTCTGTAAGAGTAAAAAAATAATAAAATCGTTTGCCTTAACATGAATTTTGACTACGTGACGAAGTGCCCGTCTAAAGTTGAGCAGAACTGTACGTGTCCAATCAGTCACGTGGCACAACATCACACGATGCCCGACTCAAAACAAAAGACCCCATGACTGTCCAGTCACATGAAGCTGAGCATGCAATCTTCTCCCACTATTACGGTATCTTAAAGATTCTAAATTACACCATTATGAAATCAAATAAACACTTACAAACCTACAGTAATGATATTAACAACCATTATTATTACATAAAATGAAGCAACTGTTGTATACAGAAAAAATACGACAATTATTACAGCATTCTTGAAAATACACCAACAATTTAAGTTATATATATTATGTAAAATATACACCAACAATTTAAGTTATATATATATATATATATATATATATATATATATATATATATATATATATATATATATATTAATTGTTGCATTTTTTTCTGTACACAAGTTACTTCATGTATGTAATAAATAACGGTTGTTAAAATATCGTTAGGGGTAAGTTTGCAAAGCGTTAATTAGATTTCACAGTGGGGTAATTTAGAATAGATAGTGGGAGAAGATTACGTCACTCAGCCCTCATGTGATCAGCAGTCATGGGGTCTTTTGTTTTGATTCAGGCATCGTGTGATGTAGTGCCACGTGACTGATTGGACACCTACAGTTCTGCTCAACCTTAGACGGGCACTTCGTCACGTAGTCGAAATTCACTTAAGGCAAACGATTGCATAATTTTTTTATTTACAGAGAGAGAGAGAGAGAGAGAGAGAGAGAGAGAGAGAGGCCCATGTGTTGGTTACGTCATTTATTGTGCAGACGTGTGCCGAACGAGACAGTTGCATCTTCCTGATCGAGTCAGCTTTGTCTAAAACGTTTTGCCTCGATAATTATGTCATTTAGTGAATGCTAGAATGTTCTATGGGGCTTTCGTTTTTTACTAGAAAAAGAAATTTTGTCATTCTTATCTGGGGTCTTGACGTTGTCACCATACTCTCTCTCTCTCTCTCTCAGAGAGACCAGTCAAGAAAAGATGGCAAGATTCAGTGAAGGAGGCCAACGACAATGCCATAAAACATTTTCCAACATCGTGGGCACAGTCAAGGAACATA
>NC_089753.1:72435151-72448128 GCF_040412425.1 Macrobrachium rosenbergii | reverse complement strand
GTTAAAGGAAAATTATTAATTATTCCACGCAAACCAGTTGTGATTTTTCTCTCTATAGTTCCACCTATCTCTCTTTCTTAAATTCTTTCTTAATGGTTACAGACTTTAAGATAATGGTTTGAATTTTGAAATAATGGTTTGATGAGACTTAACGAATTATTAAAGGGAAAATGATTAATTGTTCCCTTTCTCCTTTATTGTGATTTTTGTTCAGTTTATAGTTCTGTTTCTAATGGTTCGAGACTTTAAGATAATGGTTTCTCTAGTTTCAGAGACTTAACGAATTAGATTACGGGGACTCTTGTTTTCTTTCTTCACTAAAACACTTTCTTCTCTTCTGTCTTTCTGCTTGACAAAAGAATGTTCTCTCTTCTATCTTCCCACGGCTTTTTCTCTCTGTCTCTCTTTTCTCTGCCACCTTTTTTTCTGTCTCCTTTCCTGTATGCCTGTCCTATATCTCCCATTTTCCCTTGTGTCAACCATGACGTCATATTCTGGGCAGGTACTCCTTTTCTGAGGCACCTCCTCCACTTGCTTCATTCCAACTTTTGGAGGTGTGTTTTAAGGAATTCCTGTTGATTATTGGGTATTTGCTCCTTGTAGGATGTCCCAGGTCTCTGGCACTGATGGCATTTGATTGGCCAAAACATCTAGGCTTGACCTGTGGGGCGTGGCTTATTTCCTTGGCTATCGTTTGAAGTCAAGGGGGTGAGGTTTTTCCCCACACCTAACCATAAGTTCCTTCATAGGACCCTCGTGGATTTCGGAAGGCACCAGATGCAATTTCTCTTAGCGCCTCGTTAGTGCTGGTGTGTTCTTGATGATATGGTTGGAGACTTGTTTTGACAGACTGGGAGAGTTATTGCGTTATGGTCCTTCGATTGACCCAAATGGAAATAGGATATTTCTACTTTGAAAAAAATACATTTTCTCTATTCACTCGATACAGTCTCGGCCATGCTACCTAACTGGCTCCTGACAGTTTTCTAAATAAACAAAACAGTATGGACTATGAGGGCTCTAACAATATGCACGTTTTGTATGACAAATTCCCTTCTATGTATCTGGCTTTAATATTAAACAATCGTAAATGATATAAAAGAGCAAAGAAACATTAGCAATTATCTATCCAAGTTACATTTGGATTTACTCAGCCCTCATACCTAGCTGCCTAACAGGTGGATTTTAAATTCTTAAAATAATCAATCTGTACAATCATAAGGCGGCAATCTTCATTTCTTGGCCGTTCTTCATGGATTTCTTGTTGGCTCGCTGCTACAAATGAATGATAATGTCCTTACTTGTATCTTGGGTGTATTCAAACATTGTAACTAATATGTGTAACTTACTTGTGTATGTGTTGCTTGACTTTATCAATGCAAGTATAGACTTCTTTGCATAGGAAACTTCTACATTTTAATGACTAACTCAAAAGAATGACTGGCAACTTGGGTCGGAAAAAAAAGTAGTACTTATGAATATTTTGTGTGTCGGCAAAACAAATCCGTAAGCTTTCGCTATTTAAAGTATCTCTAAGAAACGAAGATCGCAAACGTGTTAGTTCTACAGGAAAGTAAGTTTATTTTACTTCTAGTGTTAGTATAGTTCATGCACTCCTTTCAATGTTGACATGTTATGGGTTATGCCAAGACTTCTCCTTGATGAGGTATCCTTAAAGTACTCACAAATCTTACAAACTGTATTTCTCATTTCTTTACCCTTTTACTTCTATGATTAGTACACTGACACAAATATTCGTGATTTGAAAACAAGATTCTTGTCGAAATCATTTAAAACCCTGTCTTAAACTTCTACCTCATTCTTCTATTAGTGACAGTGGGTTGCAAATCCCTAAAGATGACTGTTAACCCTTCTGACTTTAATACGTTACATTTCAGAAATTTTTTTTATTTTCTTGCTTCTAAGTAATTCCCCCTCAGTTAAAGAAAATGTAAATTCGAAGTTACGGCGCCTTAACCCCAAATTCTTTTTGTTACAAGACTGACTAATTAAAGTAAGTATTGCAACATTATAAAAAAATAGTTTCATTACTAAGTCAACCAATGAGAAGGCAAACTCAGCAACAAAAAGAAATCAAATACAGGGAATAATAGGATGAATTGATGGGTTTGTTCTTATCATTATTACTGAAATGTGACTCTTCTATTTCTTAGGTTATATCTAGTATTTTCTCCTGAAATAGCTTCTTCTAATTCTTCAGTCATTCTGGTTCTTTAACTTCTTTTGTTCTCTTTGACTTTATCTTTATTTATCCAAAAATCCTTCTTCTTCTAATGATTCAGCATATGTGGAAGGTATTACTTCATTTATTTTTCACTTTCACTTTTGTCTCTTGTACATCTATGACCTTCCATGGCCCTGTGAATTTAGTGGCTAACTTGTAATTAATTCCACTTCTTACTTCCTTCTTGAGGTAAACTTCATCCCTATCTTGTAATCTACTGGCCTTAATCCTTCTTGATGTTTGTCTATCATATTCTTCTGGAGCTTCTTCTAGATTCTTGTGTAATTGCTTATGAATTACCTTGAAATTCCTAATTCTTATTTTCATAATGTCTTCAGAGTAATTTAGGCTGTAGTGGCTGATTTAGCCATGCATATGGTAATCTTGGTTCATATCCCATTAAAGCTTTTATGGGTGTTGCTTGAGTACTTGAATGATACTTAACATTTAGTGACAATTGGACTAAAGGTAAATTGACGTCCCAATCAGGATCCTGTCCTACTGTATGCCTTAATGCATCTAGAACCTTTCTGTTATTTCTTTCTGCTAAACCATTACTAGCTGGATGATATGGTTGTATCATTACCTTTTCTACCTTGAATGCATCACAAATTTCTTGAACTAGTGAGTTATTGAACTCGGTGCCATTATCAGATATAATGAGCTGTGGGCAGAATACCTACAAAATATCTTATCAAAAGAGCGATTGAAACATTCTTTAGCTCCTTTACTAGTTAATGGTATTAACTCTGTATATCTAGTGAGTGTGTCAATACACACTAATATATTTCTATTCCCCTTACTCGTGTGTGAAGATTAGTGAAAGATCTATTGCTACTCTTTCAAATGGAGTCTGCGGAATGGGATATTTCCTCAGAGGTACTTCCTTATTTGTTCTTCCCTTATAACTGTTGCAAGTATTGCAGCTCTTCACATAATTACTAACATCTTTGTAAATTCCTTTCCAATGAAAAGATCTTTTAACTAGTCTAACTGTCTCATCCCTTCCTGGGTGAGCTCTCATGTCATCGTCATGCATTAACTCAATGACTTTATTTCTTAGGCTCCTTGGTACTATTCTTTTATGGAGTACACCTTGTAATTGATCAAATGGGTCATATTCGTGACACATCCAGACTAGTACGTCGTCTATGACGTTTACTGCGTCTATGGGGCATCCAATTCTGTTACTTAGTTCTGCTTGTTCCTTTTGACTAAATTCTCTTTTATTTTCTACAAAATCGAAGATCTCTTTTAAATCTTCATCACCTTTTTGTTCCTATGAAGTTTTGTCTGGAAAGTTGTTCTGTGTAATGCATGGTAAATACATTGCTTATGAATTCGGCCTGTTCTGCTTCGTGACCTATCATGTTTACACTATCCTTTTGGTTACTATGCCTTGATAAGGCGTCTGCCACTTTATTTGGCCTTCCTGGAACATATTTCATTTCTATGTCATAGTCTTGGGCTGTCATAAACCAACGAGCTCTACGTCCGGAAAAATTCGGATTCTTAAGCATTTCTACTGCAGCGGAATGATCAGTGAATACAGTTATCTTATAGCCGAATATGATATACCTGAAGTGTTTTAAAGCATCTATTATGGCTAAAGACTCTAGGTCTGTTACTGAGTAGTTTACTTCTGTTGGGCTTTAGCTTTCTACTGTAATATGCTATAGCATTATATTTGTTATCATGTCTTTTGCATTAAGCATGCTCCTATACCAGTGCAACTTGCATCTGTAGCTAAAAAGAATTCTTTACTGAAATCTGGGAAACTAAGTACGGGAGAATGAGTTAACCTTTTCCTTTAGTTCATCAAATGCTTCTTGTTTGCCTTGACCACCACGAATGACACGTGTTCCTTTAATAACTCCGTCAGTGGAGCGGATATTGTGGCAAAATTTTTATGTACTTTTGGGTAAAAAAAAAAAAACCTGCTAATCCTAAAAATGACTTTACATCCTTCTTACATTGAGGTGTAGGATACTCTTTGATTGACTTAATCTTTAAGTCATTTACTTCCACACCTTTTCACTTAGTGTGTGTCCCAGGTAGTCTATTTTCCTTCTAAGGAAATTGCAATTCTTTAACTTCAATTTAAGATTTGCTTTCCTCAGTCTCTTTAGTACTTCTCTTACCAGTTTTATGTGTTCTTCAATTGTATCTGTTGCTATTATCAAATCGTCTATATAGCAATGTACATCCCTTGCCTAATAAATCACCTAAAATCTTATCCATTAATCTCACAAAGGTTACTGGGCTTGACTTCAGACCAAAGGCATTCTTACATATTGATATCTGCCATTACTTGTGCTAAAGGCAGTTAATGGTTTACTTTCCTCGTCCAAAGGAATTTGTAAAAATCCTTGCAACAAATCTATTGTGGTAAAGTATTTTTGGATCCGATCGTTGTGATAAGATCTCTCATAGACGGCATTGGATAAGGATCATTTTCAGTTATCTTATTTAACCTTCTGAAATCTACCACTACTCTGTAGGTTTTATCCTTTTTTGGAACTAGCAAAATTAGTGGAAAAGACCATGGAGATTTTGATGGTTCTATTATTCCTGCCTATCCATTTTTTGTACTTCTCTTTCAATGATCTCCTTCTGGGAATGGGCTACTCTATAGGCTGGTATGTAGATTGGTTTGTGGTTTTTGGAATGTCTATTCTATGCGTTATTTCACCTGTATTGTTACCTAGTGTATCGCCCTCCATAGCGACTATGTCTTGGTATTCACTTAGCAAATCTATGAGTTTCTCTCTAGCACAATCTTCTTTAATATCTTTCAAGTGAGACCCTATCTTAGCTCTTCTCTCAGTTTTATGTCCTGGGCTAAATTTTCACCTTCTTTATTGATTGGTGCTACCGTTTCTTCTCTACAACTTGAATGGGAATGGTGTATACCTCTGCTAAACCTAATTCTGTTCCTGTGTTACCCTAACCTTTCCTCCTCTGTTATTCATAACTGTAAAGCTATTTTACCCTGCCTGACTTCATGTAGGCTGAAGAGTAATGTACCCCATTTACTTTGCTTCTTCAGGAAGGGTTAGAAATTTCCTTCCTTCAAAAATTGGATTTACTGTACATTCTATCCATGCGCTCTCTCAGGTTTAAGTCTTAACTCCTGTCTAATTTCAAGTAAGTTTCTTGGTTGGATTCTAAGTTACTATTTATCTGTTGAGAGCTTGTGCTGTATACTGAATATCTTCCCTCTGTCGTGTCTTTCTTTAGAATACTTCTCAATGAAGAGTGTTCTCGAGTCGGGATTCTTCCTGTTAATTTACTTAGAGGTATTCTAGAAATTTTATGACCCCTTCTAATCACTAATTGCTCTCTAGGTGCATTAATGCTGATTCCTTCTCTAGCCATAGTTGGGTAACCAATTAGCAAATGTGCAAACCCTAACTGTATATCTCTTACTACTAGAACCTTTTCCTTTAGTGAAATTCTTCCTAGCTTAAAAGGAAAATCTATTTGTCCTACTATTCTGATATTATTACCCTGAACGTCTGTGATTCTGCAGTCTACTGCTGGGTTCAAACTTAAGTGAGAAAATACATCTGATACACCTTTTCTGACATTATATTCTTAGGGCTTCCTGTGTCAAAGAATGTGGCAATAGGTTTCCCTAAACCAACATGTATGGAAATACTGGTCTATAATTATATTCATTTCCTATATTAACTTTGCTAACCTGTCTAGTTTGGCTTAGGTTTTGCAATCCGGTCCTTCCTCTATTATGAAGGAAGACCCATTATACCACTGATAGTGAAAATTTACCATTGTCGAGTCATCTGATATACTCGCAGTTTGGTTAGTATCTTGATACCTGTTTGGGTTTGATTAACTCCTGATTCCTTCTAGCTTGTAGACTGTGGAGGTCTCACCTCTACCTTTGTCTGAGATCTATAAGTCTAGGGTCTATTTCTGCAATCTCGAGCATTATGCCCGGCTCTCTTATGGAAAGGGCAGTAAGCTATCCCTCGACAGTCACTGGCGTAATGTCCCTTCTTCTGACAGTTATAACACGTGACTGTTGAAAATCCCCTGAGATGTATTACCTAACGTCCTAATTCTGATTCTATCTGGATTCCTATGACTATTTTGTCCTCTTTCTTCGTGTCCTATGGTGACTAAAGGTCTGTATAGATCATTTCCTTCAGGTGATTTCTACCTAAGATTCTTGCTACTTCCTCTTCGATCTCAGCTACATGTCATCTGAAGTCCCCATTTTCGGGTCATCCTTCCAATAGCTTTGGCTGGCAAACTTCCAATCATGAATGCTAACCAAAATAATGGTTTTGACATTGTTATTACTGACATTTTATCTGTCTCTGCCCATTTAGTGGATGTAACTAAATGACTCCATTCATTCAAATTGTTGTATAACTGGAACTCATCCCTTGGTAGCTACTTTTATCTGCCTTATAACAATGAGCTATCCTTGCAAGGCTGATAACGGGATCTGTTTCGCCTACTGTGGAATATACCTTCCTAAAGAACTGTTTCATTTCTTCCCATTCTTAAGTCTTTGATATGTCTCGGAATGGACATATCGTTTCTAAGTCTCCCCCTGCTGACAAATCCAGATAACTCTTCTTCACTGAGTTTTTCGCTATCTGTTCCATTATGTTATTAAGATGTATGCCTACCTGCTCGATCCAGTTTTCTAATTACAGGCACCCTGACCTTCTTTCCTTCCGCAAAATTTGGCTATATGGTTAATTGCATGTCTTTTATGTGTACCTACAGGAGGCAGAGACTGGGTGAGTTGAATGTGTTCCCCTATCCATAGTTAAATTATTGTTTGACTTCTTGTGTAAACAGGAGTTCTTACACTTATAGTTTGTGCCGATCTCCTCCTGGGCATTTATTCACTAATGACCAACACTTCTTAAAATGAGTATAACACAGTAATAACATGCAAATAAATTCAACCAGTTCTTAAAATTACAAAAAAAATTCAAAAGATCATAAACACTTCTACCTTACTTAAAAGTAAAATTAATCAATCACTAAAATTTGAACTTCTAAAATGATTGGCGGTGTTAGGCAAGACAAAAAAAATCCTTAACTTCCAATTATCTTTGAAGTGCTTTGGTAAAACAAATAAAAAATTATCAATATTCGCTTCAAAAAAATTAAAGAAAAAATAATCTTGAAAAACTTATGATTCTGGAACACCTTTAAGCGAACAAAAAAAAGTTGAGATTTCTCGATCGAAAATATATAAATTTCAGCTAATGAATGTTACATAAGAAATTAAATGCTTAAAATAACCGTAGAATGACAAAAATAAAAACAGAAATTAGTGGGTTAGTCATGCCAAACGTTAAATAAAGTTTAGTAATACCAAATGTTGGATAAAATTTAGTAAAAAGATTAGGTGCTTATTTAAAGAAAGAGAAAAAGAAAAAAAACTCTTGTTTGCCAAGTCTATTTAATTTACGTATGAGTTTTGTGTTTTCAAATGAATATCAATACAAGTGTTCTTAGTCGACTTAATTTTGTGTGTTTCTAACTCAAAGAAAAAATTTTTTTTTACGTGTGTGTGTGTGACCGTAGGACATTCTTACTGTGAGTCGTTTTTCTCTCTCGTCTTTCTGCGCGTATTCTCTCGGCAGCTGGAATTTCGTTATTCGTAGGCTTTCATCGAAGGGTTAGGTTGTTCGTTCGTCTTCTTCTTCGCCTTCTTCTTCAGTTCTTCCGTCACTGCGCCTTGGAAATCTGGCTCTCACTGATCGGGAATCATTGGCGTCGAAAAGGGCCTCTCTCTCTCTGGGGCGTAGTCTTCTGCTTTGTCGTAGCGTTGAGTGTGTTTGCGTGGGGTGTATTTTATTCCTTCTTTGCAGAGTGGCGTATGTTATGTTTTGTCTTTTGGTGTTTTCTTTGATACTTGTTTATTCTATTTTCAATTGTTTATTATCACTTCACTGTTCGCCAACTGTTCGTGATCACTACATGTACATGGTCTGTAGATATCTCACGGATATCTCAAAGATTAGCTGTTGTAATCTCACTTAACTCTCGTTATCCCACTGCTCTCGTTATCCCACCGCTGCCACCAGCTGTTGCCGGACCCTGTTCTTTCTTTCAAAGGCCCAACACTAAGGTAAGCGCTGTAAGCGTAGGGCGTGTGGTAATTATTGTAAGTAGGAACAAGTGGCTCTTTAAAAAATGTTATTAAACTTAAATTATCGAGGTTAATGTCGGAAAATGATTAATTGTTCGTTTCTCTTTTATTTTGATTTTTGGTTACAGTTCCACCTAAGTTTGTGTTTCTTAATGGTTCGAGACTTTAAGATAATGGTTTCGAGACTTTGAAATAATGTTTTTCCAGAGACTTAATGAATTAGATTACAGGGGACTGTTGTTTGAGAGAGTCTTTCTTCACTAAAACACTTTCTTCTCTTTCTGTCTTTCACTTCCCACACTTCTGAATAGTTCTCTCTCTCTATCTTCCCACTCTGCTGAGCTTTTTCTCAGTCTCTCTCTTTTTCTCTGACCTTTTTTTCTGTCTCCTTTCCTGTTTGCCTGTCCCTATATCTCTCCCATTTTCCTTGTGTCAACCATGACGTCATATTCTGGGCAAATACTGGTTTTTTCTTTCCATCCACTTGCTGATATTCCAACTTTTAATGTGTTTTAAAACCTGTTGATTATTGGGTATTTGCTGTTATCGAGGATGTCCCTTGGTCTCTGGCACTGAGGTTTGATTGGTCAAAACATCTAGGCTTGACCAGTGGGTGTGGCTTATTTATGCCCAGCGCATCGGGTAAGTCACTTGTATTTTTCCACGACGGTTACTAACCATAAGGTTCTTTAGGACCCTTTGGATTTATTTTAAGGCACGGCCAGATGCAATTTCTCTTAGCGCCTCGTTAGTGCCGGTGTGTTCTTGACGATATGGTTGGAGAATTGTTTTGACAGACTGGGAGAGTTATTGCGTTATGGTTTCTATTACTGACCCAAATGGAAATAGGATATTTCAAACTGAAAAAATACATTTTTCTCTATTCATATATATATATATATATATATATATATATATATATATATATATATATATATATATATATATATATATGTATATGTGTGTGTGTGTGTGTGTGTACTATAATGCGTGTGCTTAAAAATCACAGTAGATGCACGTGACTTCCTCTGTGTATTTTTGAACCTGGGGACAGGAAAATTTTTGAAGTTCAGTAGTACCAAGCGTTTCACGTTTTTGACGCATCTTTGGGGGTACGTTTGAGACAAAAAATAAAAAGGTTACAATTAAACAAAAGATGAAAAATACCAAATGGTCAGTTGTCAAAGGTTAATAAACAGAAGGTTAATCCAGGATAGGCCCGGATCGAGCTGTCGAAACTGAACCTAAGACCACAAAAGAAATACTAAAGTTTAGGCTTCCAAAAACATGTATAAACTTGAATACCAGATGTTAATTGCCAGGGTTAAATAGAAAAAGATTAATCCACGGCAAATCCGGGATCAAAGGTCAAAAACTAATATGCGGGGACTTAAGTCCCCATAAGGGTGACTGGCGGTTTCTTACACATTCAAACTTGCAAAACATGTATTTAATTTTGCTTATATTTATCAACGTGGGTCTTTTAATTATTAAAGCATCAAGTTTTAAATAAACCAAGACTTAAATTTAGAACACTTTCATTATTTGACTTAATAAAACAAGATTCGATGATATTCCTTTAATGATATTGCACGGGACTAAAGGTCTTGCTTTACTCCAGTTAATAGGATGATCAAAATCTCTCCATATGTACGAATAATGCATTCGGGGAATTGGATAGTTCTCACAGAATATTGGCCCACATTCCAGATTGTATTTGTAAAGTGGTTTTCCAGTTTTTCCATAATATATTTTATCACATTTTTTTACCTAGCAGAATTTCATTGATCCAGCCAAAACATCTTTAGGAGAATTTTTATCACTAAACTTTAACATTTCAGAAACAAATTTTATGTTGAAAAGCTTAAAATCCAGGGATTTGTAAAACCTTTCATCATACGGTAATTTTAGAATAGTTTTACGTTCAGTTTTTTATTAGTTAAATAAAATGTTTTCCTGTATCTTGCTACATAGGCAAATGTTTGGTAAAGTTCAAAGCAATAGTCATAAATAGTTTTGATCTCAGGAAATCAATGAACTGAGCGGGCTGACAAACACGTCAAAAGCCCCACGCATTCCAGAAAAAAACAGAGAATTTAACTTTGTTGATGTGTATTGGAATAATAATGCTCAAAAGAGGCAATGTTAGACAGATGAATTTTTGAAAGACTGAAAGGTGAAATTTCAATCATGTGTAAACTGGACAGTTACATCAAGAAAATTCAAATTACAATTTCTTTGGGAATTCAAAGTAGAAATTTTCAGAGGAAAATTATTTAGAGAGAATCGAGAAATTCTGAAGATTTTGTGAACTGGCCAGATGCCAAAATGTCATCTACATACCTAAATCATTATAACTTTTCGGTGCAAAATTCTTAAAAAATTGTCTCAAAAATTCCATTAAATATTGCGAGAAAGGACAGGAAACCACGTGTCCAATAGCCATATCGCCAAATTTTTTTACACAAAAATTTTAGAAATTGAAATAGGTTTTTTTATCTTTATACATAACGACGAAAAAGGTTTTGTGAGGTTTGCTACAGTTCGGGAAGTCCTGACTTTGTTTACTTCTTACTCTAAAAATAGTTTGAAGATAATTTGATTGAGACACGATGGTTAGTTTGGATGTTGTCTCCCATTTACAATGTGAGTAAAATTTGTATTGTTTACTGAAATTTTTAGAAAAATTGTATATATATTATTGGGGTCTGATATTATATTGTTCTATTTATATATATATATATAATTTATAATTTTATATTTTATACATATAATATATTCTATATATATATATGGGATATATACATATATTGCTCTGAGAATAATATATCCCAGTATATTAATTATATTATATAATAATATATATAAATATATATAATATATATATATATATATATATTATATCTATGTCCAATAAATATATATTCATCGGTATATATGCGGAGACCAATATCAATATCCATTCAGTCCCCAAAATGCCTATATATATCGGTAATATGGGAGATATATATATATCCCATCTAGTCCCCAACAAGCCCGTTTATTGGTAATTTAGAAATATATATATCCCAATCTATATATAAAAATAAATATATATCGGTAATATTTATATATATTATATATATATATATACATAAGTGTTTTATTTGGTCGTTACATTATGGGAGACCAATCATATATATAATTCGTCCCTAATCAGCCTATATACATATATATCGAGACCATCATTGCTAATCGTCGTGTAATCATATATCTAGTCAGTATATGAGACCAACCATTGATAATCATCATCCCCAATCAGCCATATATCCATCGGTAATATAGACCAATCATTGATAATCATCGTCCTATAATCATATATCCGTCGGTAAATCGATATAGATATATTTATAATCATCGTATATAATCATATATATATATATATCGAGAGATATAATCATATAATCGTCGTATATATATATATATATATATATATATATATATACCAATCATTATAATCATATATATAATCATATATATACTCGGTTAAATCGTTAGACCAATCATTATAACCATCGTCCCCAATCTATATGCCCAGTCGGTAAATCGAGAGACCATTCATATATATATCCTTATGGGAAATAGTCCAAAATTATATAGCTCTGGGGAAATTAATTTGGGTGTCACTAGCATATCTTATAAAATATCGACATATATCAGCAGAGCGAGGATTTATATATATATGTCCTCATATATAGGAACTCGGCCTATCCGGGAGAGCTATAGAAAACAATATATATATGGATATACAGGCAGAGATACAGCCCCAGGAGATTGTATATCCACAGAGAGACAGATGAGATGCAAGAGAGACAGGCTCAGAGAGATGAGATATATATATTGGAGACAGGAACGGGAAGCAGATATACGGCCCAGGAGAAATAGAATAGCCGATAGGGACGATAGGGACATATATATATATATAGACTATATATATATATATATATATATATATTCAACAGGCAGGGAGGTTTCAGCCAAACTCCCAGTAATATAATGAAGGCGGAGGAAGCACCAACAGGTCAAAGAAAGTCAGCGCTTTTATTCAATTGCAACGTTTGGAGGCCGCCAACCCTGCAGGCATCATTTTCTGCTACAAGTAATAATACCTGATTAGTACAATAAAATTAAGGACAAATATTAAAATACACAATATAGATTGCATTAAAACAAGCGAAGTTAAAAAATGAATAAGTAAAGGCTGGTATGGAGGCAGAGGAAGGACTGCCAAAAAGAACAGTTCAGACTGAGATAAAGAGGTGTCCGACGTGGCATGGGTGTTCAGTGTGGGGGACCAGTTTTTTAATAAACAATGATTCAAATTGATAAGAAGTTTGTGATTAGGCTCTGTTGGCCTCGAAACGTTGCAATTGAATAAATAGCTCCTTTCTTGACCTGTTGGTGGATTCTGGGGACACCATCACCCCAGGAGATATATCCCTGCAGCGCAAATATATATATATATATTTCGGGTGCCCTCCATAAAGAATATATATTACATATATATTATATATGCCGGGTTCTGTAAAGATCGGCATATATATAAAGAGC
>NC_089753.1:72425151-72430151 GCF_040412425.1 Macrobrachium rosenbergii | reverse complement strand
ACCAATCATTTGCTCATTATCGTCCCCAAATCAGCCCGCTTTGTTGGTAAATTTGGAGACCTAATATTCTAATCTCATCGTCCCCTCAGCCCGTTTTGTTTAATTTGGGAGACCAATCATTTGCTCATTATCGTCCTAAACCAGCCCGTTTCGTCGGTAAATCGGGACCAATATATTCAATTCTCGTCCCCAAGTCAGCTCGTTTGTTGGTTCCGGAGACCAATCATTTGCTCATTATCGTCCCCAAATCAGCCCGCTTCGTCGGTAAACCGGAGACCTATATATTCCAATCTCGTCCCCAATCAGCCCATTTTGTTGGTAAATTTTGGGAGACCAATCATTTGCTCATTATCGTCCCCACCAGCCCGCTCCGTCGGTAAATCGGGGAGACCAATCATTCCAATCCCGTCCCAATCAGCATGTTCTGTCCGATACCTTGTGAGACCAAAATTCCAATTCTAATCGTCCCCAACTGTAGCCTGCTGCACCAGGGTGGGAGATCATTCATACGTCCTTTGGGAAAAATTCTAAATTCCCACAGCTCTGGAAAATTAATTCTATGTATTCTTGCGTCCTCTCTCACCTGCAAAATGACGGCAAGATCCCAGCACAAAGAGGATTTCAAGTTCTTCATGTCCTCCGGGAAGGAACTCGGCCTTTCCGGGAAAGAACTAGGAGGCTGGGCACAGGAGAGGATGGATGTGATAAAGGCAGAGAGAGAGGAAGAGAGGGAGGCTCAAGAGAGAAGAGAAGAAGCAGTGAGATAGGAACGAGAAGCAGAGAGACAGGAACGAGAAGCAGCGAGACTGGTTCAAGAGAAATGAGAGGCTGCGGAAAGGGAAGAAAAGAACAAGCAGCGGGCCCATGAACTCGCGCTGCTGCAACGACATGGCCCTTCACCTGCACCTGCCACTCAGGGGATGAGTGCCTTCAGCCAGGCACACGCCTGCATGCCAAAATGGATGGAGGCCGAGGCCAGGTGTGGCTCGACACCGCCGAGCCAGTTTTAAGGCCTGCCCCTGAGTGCAGCTGAACTCTCCTGGTGTTGGGCAAGTTCCTTGGAGGAAGGCCCTGGTGCCTACAAGACCTCCGCCGGAGGGGCAAGAAAATTGGGACGTCGTCCGCCAGACTATCACCAAGGTGTACGAGATAACCCCAAAAGCAGCTGGAGCGAGGCTGGCGGCAAGTTAAAAGTAAACCAGACCTGGGCAGACTGGGCCTACCAGTCCGAGCGTGCCCGTGCCAAATGGTTCGAGTCCGTGGGGTTATGGACCCTCAACGGCCACTGAACAAATGAAGATAGAGTACTTCCACTCTACGCCCCTCGGCCCTCGCCATGCACATCGCCGAGAAAGAGCCCCGACCTTAGCAGATTGCTGCAGGTTATTGACACCTGGGATGCCCATCACCCAAAAGAGGAGATCTCCTGAAGAAGGTTCAGCCACCCTCCCTGGCTCTCATATAGGTGTCCCTCAGAAGAGAATGGGTAATCTCGAAACCCACAGCATGCGTGGGTTCTGTAAGATAGGGCATACCACTGAATAGTGCCGGAATAAGCCCACCATAAATCTCTCGGCCTTCTCCATGCCTGGGATTATCAGTAAAACTTTTGCACCTCTTGCAATGTCTTGGGCATTCTGCAACATGGGTGAAATGCCCTAATAATAACTCAAACCTGCCTCCTGTCGCCTTGGCGGTGACTAATCCCAAGTCCCTGGGCCCTCCTGCGGAAGGTCCGATCTATGTAGCCCTCCCAGGGTAAGTACCAGCGCCAGGTCACGGCATTTAATGACTCGGCGCCCAGCTTTCCCTCATATGGGAAGACAAATTCCGTATGGGGGCAGAATAAACAGGCGGGACTTAGTAACAATCGAGGGCAGTGAATTGCTACAAAATGATCCTCCTACAGTCCAACTGAGGTCACCAGACCCCGCAAGCCAGGACTTTTGTCTCGCTGAAGGAACACATTCCAGGAGGCTATGACATCCTCCTGGGCCAGGACTTTCCCCCTTTCAAACCACGAGATTCCGGGGTCCCCAATAATCCTCCAGATCCAAGTCCAGTCAATCCGGCCCCCAGATCTCCCTTCAGGAGAATCTAACCCATCAACTCTGTACCATTGCCAATTGGCTGCACTGAGCAGTGCCAATCTCCGTCATCCTAGACAGACAAGACCACGGCCTTCACTCCAGTGCCAGTGCCAGTGTCTGGTGCCAGAACACGCCTGATCCCCTTCATGGGATCAATTCCAAACCCCTCTCTTCGCGGCCTGGTGCCTCTACCAGTGTCGGTAGCACGGGTTCTCCTGACCGCGGAGTCTCACCCAAAGGCATCGGATTTGCAACCACGTGCCTGAGCTGGTCACCAGTGCATGCAAGTCAATCACGCCCCGCTCCATCGTCTCTCTCTCTGCTGCCCTCGCGCAGATACCTTCATGAGTCATGATTCTGCCCTGCCTCACTGGGCTGATGAACTCTGAGCTGCGCGGTTAATGTCGAGTTGGCGAACAAAATTCCTGTCAGTTGTCCAGCAGCTGGCCGGATGGCACCTTACCCTTTGGCTCTGGGCCCTCTGATTCCCCGGCCAAGGACAACGGTCCAAGGAGGAAAGGTTCGCGGCGGAATTACCATGGGTGTGGGCGATCGCAGGTATTCCACAAAGAGCTCCAGAGCTCTTCTGGCACTTGTGTCACCTTGGCATAGTGCCCCCTCTTCATTTTTCGAAAGTCTTGGCACCTCTCACCCAGAAGAGGATATCAAAGCCCTCCACTATCTTCTTCTTTTCCTATGGAACTTCTATTCCTCATCCTTCTCTATCGATCTTTCTTTTCCACTTTTCTTTAATTACTACCACAAGAGGCAGTTAAAATATGGGATATCATCCCCCTTAAAATGCATTAATCATTGTAATATGAAGCAGTAAGAGATACAGAGTGGGAAGTGGCACGCTCTTGCACCCGTACCTTGGCACAAGGCAGGCATGTCAGCTCTTCCTGAAGGGGTCGCGCCCTTTGGGTTTCCTTTTCCAGCCCTTGAGCTGAGAGATAGTCCTGGCTGTCATCTATTGGCGACAGACGTTAAATTCATACATAAACAATAAATACCTCACTCTATTATCATTGGCTCTTCTGCATATATCATTTACTCTTTTATTTATTTGTCCTTTTCTCTCTCTCTCTCTCTCTATTTGTTAATGAATCTCGAGTCAGAAGACTCCAGCCCTTGCGAGTTTTAACGTCACCTTTGTAATACCAGCGACGTGCCCCGCATTCAGTAAGCGGTTCACGCTGCCCTTTCACTTATGTCATTCTGTTTATTTTTCTTTTCTTTTATTTATTTATTTATTTTTCTTTTTGTTTCGTTTGTGGAGAAATCTATTCCTCTCCCGTCCCCTTTCATTTGTTTACTTTCCCATTCATACTTTGAACAAGTATCAATTTATAGCTTACGCCTGAGTTGTGGGACGTGGAAGTAACAATTTAGTGTTGTTTAAGTTTAGCGAATTAAAACCTGCGAATAATCCCTTTGCCTCGCTCGCTCACCAGACTGTCAAACTCCTGTCACTTAATTTAGCGCTTTGGTGAGCTATTAGCCACTCATCGAGTTTGTAGACAATTATTGTCCGTCGAATGAAAAGATGAATTGAATATTGTCATTACAATTTCTAGTAAAGGGGATATCATTTGAAACCTGTGCTGTATTGTCATTTATATCGCCTCTTCAAGGCACAACTAACCGCATGCATATATTTCCAGCATAGCAGTAAGCAGTTAGTTAATTTACATTTGTTTTCATTTTACATCCTGCCTTTCATTTTTTTTTTTTTTGTTATTTTGCACCTTTGAAGTGTTCTTTGTTTATTTTGTTGAGTGCCTTATTACCCTCAGTAAAGTAAAGCTAGTAAAGCATTTGTAGAATTATCATTTATGAAGTATTTCAGCAATAAATAGTTTCCAAATAAGGGTACTTTCTTATTGTATGTTCTAAGTTGTACTTTGCACCTGGAGTAAACATTCAGTTTGTCATTGATCAGTATTGCAGCAGAGTTTTGCAAGTAAAGTAAGGATGTCATCTTTCAGGGGGAGCTGTAAAGATTAGCAACAAAATAAGCTAAAAAAAAAAGACCCTCCTTCCTACTTTTGCTTGGCCGATAGATAGATAGGCTTCTGTCGATTTGAACCTGTGAGAGGTAGTGAAATCTGGTTCGAACTGGTTCCAGGCAGAAATCCAGGGGGTCTTAGGGCACGCTCAGGAAATAATCTTACCCTAGGGCAGTAACTGGCTGGGCCCGATCAGAAGTAATAAAAAGCCACAGTCCCACACACAGCCCAGACGCGAATGTAGGAGGTCACAAGTTTAGATGCCCCCCCCCATCTCCTTGCCGCCACGTGGATCACTGCCCCTTGCTTTGTACCCTAACCACGTGGCCAGTATCTGTTGCAAGTGGTGAATTGCATATCCCAGAGCGAGCAGAAATTCGACTGCAGCCCTTTATCATCACAAGGGCGCCCCTCTATCACTCCACCTATCTACGATCCACGAGTACATCTTTGGTGGAAGGCCTTTGTCTACACACACACGTGGACCCCTTGTGGATGCCATTGAGAAGGACTGGAACAAAGCCCCGATGTCGTCTTCAGCCTTAGACACTCCTGCTAGGCGGTAAAGTTTCCTGAAAGAGTTGCTTAGTCATGTTACTTTTGCCCTTGTGCATTTATTAGACTTCTGGGCCCGAATCTTGGATATCCCCTGAGTTTCTTGGTTCAGTCTCGGCCCACGTGTTCACTGCCTTCTTGCTCAAGTCACTAGTCAAGCCTCGAGGTTGTCCTTGGCGCCCTCAGTGCACCCTCGACTAGATAGCATTCCCCAATTCCAGCCTTAGATCGTAACCTGTGTCCATATCGTTTCAGAAGGACGATCGTAGCAGAATTCTCCTTGGTCCGTGTTCCTGGCATTCCCAAGCTTTTCCGCCCCCACCTTTGGAGGACTTTCAACTGCAGC
>NC_089753.1:72382651-72417651 GCF_040412425.1 Macrobrachium rosenbergii | reverse complement strand
AATAGCGCTTTGGGCTGGTGGAGGGATAATTGATGGTTATCACGGGTCTTACTCTTTCAAGTATGTAAAATGGCAAGGCATTGGGATACAGGCAGGATTTAACAAAGGGAGGATTGCTTCGTGGAGGAAGAGGTTAAAAGTTTAAAGAAATGGTTTTTCTTCTAAGTTTAAGTAAAAGGGGAGAGGTTTGGTCTTGACTACTTGCAAACGTTGAACCTTTTTATGACTGTTGTTGGCACCTACAACCATTTCCAGGTGTCCTTTGAAGTCAGTCCAAGCAGTGGAGCTGGAGAAAATTTTTGCACGTCCGCCGCAGATGAAATCAGAAGAGCGTCTCCCTCCTGCTTTTCAAAAGCAGGCTTTATTTTAGAAAGTTCTGGTGGGGCCAACCCTTTACCTGCAAGCATTTCGTAAAAAAACCAGCAAGGAGGGCATAGGGAAAACTGCACTTATCACTATATGCCTTCAGATCAAAATCTACCTGTTCCCTAGCTCTAAATTCCATTTTCGGCCTTCCAATCCCTACATGTCTCCCCATCGCATGATGGAGGGAAATGGTTTTGTATTAATTTTTCTGGATCACGCAATGTTGTTGGTGGGTTAAGGAGGTACCGGGAGGCTAACTAACAGCTGTTGACTGGTTCAAGTAAGCTTGGGCTTTTTGAGACGCCCGACTTGAGAGGCAGAGGAATAACAGATTAATTCAGGAATTAAATGGTGGAATCAAATATACAGGAAGGAAGAGATGTTTATTCTTGACAATATATATATATATATATTATTATATATATATATATATATGTATGTGTGTGTGTGTGTGTGTGTGTGTGTGCTGTGTGTGTGTGTGTGTGTGTGTGTGTTATGATGTAATGCATGTGTGTGTGTGTCTATAAAATATTCCCTGTAAAAAAAACAGAAATCCATCTAATAGAAGTTTGAGCCCATAATAACGCCAAAAGATAGTAAGTTGTTGCTATATTTCAGAGACCAAATTGTCTCCCGCTACTGGCAAGTATATGAATGTAGTAAGGAATACAGACAGGCGGTATTTATACTAGGAAATCCAGAGGTCACCTGTTACGTCACTCTAGTCGATAGCTTCTTCCACTTCTTAATCGCTGGTTGGAGGAAGATTTTATCTATAATATCTGAGTCCCGTGATCATTTTGATAGGTTCATCGTATTTGTTTGTCTAATCAGGACTGATTCCAGCAACTGGCTTTTGAACCAACAATTGCTGCTATAAATTATACGAGACGCATTCCCTGTTTATCCTGTGGTTATGGTTATTTATATGGTTAAAAATTACAGATCTGTTGGCCATACCCTACTGACCTTTTATGTTGTATTAATCTCTGAGGGAGTGATTTACCAGTAAAACTGATACGTGATTTGTCACAGTCGAGGCAAGGTATTTCATATACCCCTGCTTCTTTGGGGACTGGCTTTTGTTGAACGTTAATCAGGGATTTGGCTAAGGTATTTGGGTAGGTAATAGCAAAAGGGTTAGAATTTCCAAGAGTCTATGTCAACGCCTCAATCCTGCCCAGGTGTGGGATTTTAATTTTATTGTTGGGCATCTCCCTAGTCTTGTTTTGCGGGGTACGCTAGAATATTTTGTTAGCTTTATGGACAACTTTCTCAACTGTATGGTCAGGGTATTTCAAAGATGACAGCTGCCTATGGATTAGTTCAAATTCCTTTAGAAATGAAGATCATATCTGTAACGCTCATAAGAATAAATTGCGGGCTACACTGATCTTGATAGATCTGTCGATAACTAAAACAGTGTATGTATGTAAGTGAAAAAGTTGGTTTTCTGTATACGGTAAATTTGTATTCTGTGGTATCTCTAATTATTATTAAAGCATTAAGAAAAGGAATTTTTTAGTACTTTCAAAGTCCACTGAACTTTGAATTTGATACTGGGCACTAATGCATTTAGTTTTGAAAGAAACTCGTTAAAATTACCCCACCTGTCGTCTCAAAATGTTCGGATATCATCTACATATCGCATCCACAGCATGTCTTTAGGTTTTATAGTATTTATTATTACAGTTTAAAAAATATTCCATGTATAGGTTAGCTAAAACAGGACCTAAGGCTGCCTATGTTGCTTTAATTTCTGTTTATAGAATGACTCCCGAAAGAAAGACGTTGCTTGAAAACATAATTCAATTAACTTTGTTATTTTATCTAGGGTTAGTGGAAATTGATCTAAACAGGGGGCCGATTTTTCCCACAAAAACTGTAGAACGCCCTGTACTGGTACTTTTGTAAATAGGGAATCTATATCTAAGCTTAAAGTTTTATGTTGTGAAGTGGTACCCAGTGCTTCCAAATTTGTGATAGAAATCTTCAGAATGTTTAATGTGGCTGGGGAAAATTGTGCCTAAGAAAGGGTGGGTTAATTTTAATGAATTTCTTTCAAAACTAAATGCATTAGTGCCCAGCATCAAATTCAAAGTTGAGTGGGAAAAGGACAACAAAATTCCTTTTCTTGATGTTTTAATAATTAGAAAGACGACAGAATACAAATTTACCGTATACAGAAAACCAACTGTTTCAATTACACACATATACTATTTTAGTCACCACGGCAGATCTATCAAGATCGGCGTAGCCAGCAATTTATTCTTAAGATCCATGCGGATTTGCTCCCCTGATTTCCTAGAAAAGGAATTTGAACTAATCCATAGGGAGCTGACATCTTTTGAAATACCTGACCATACAATTGAAAGCTATCCATAAAGCAACATTATTCTATTCCCCTGCAAAACAAGACTAGAGAGATGCACAACAGTAACTTTAAAAATCACACGTGGACAAATTAAGACGTTGACACAGACCTGGGAATTTCAAACCCTTTTTCACAAATACCTTAGCAAAACCCCCTGATTAACGCCAACTACAACAATTAAGAAGATTGTGAAGCTATCAACTAGAGTTTGTAAGTTGGTGACCCCAGCAATTTCTTGGTATAAAATACCCCGTGTCATGAATTCCAACTTCATTCATATACTTGCTAGTAGAGGGAGACAGGTTGGTCTCTGAAATATAGCAGTAACTTTCTACCTCTTGTTGTTTTAATGGGCACCTTGATAGGATATACACACAGGGCTGTTCACACACACACACACACACATTGTACACATATATATATATATATATATATATATATATATATATATATATATATATATATATATATATATATATATATTATACATATATATATATTCAGTATTTTATATATTATTAAGAAGTCTCAGCATGGTGGCCATTCAGCTTTCCTTATTTACCCTTGAATGTATCGAAAGTAAAATATCAAACTTTAAAATCGGCCCATAGTAGTTAAGCTGCCTTGAGAGTAAATTCATCGCTGCACAGGCATCCTGGGACCCATTGACCTAGTCACCAACACATTAACACTATCCAACATCCTGATCTGTCCCCCTTTTTACCAGGACCATAATTCAGAAGGCATTGTAAATAAAGTAGGGGATGAGAGGCTGACTGTCACTCCTTAAGCAGCTTAGTTCAACTAAGCTACTTATGAAAACCTTTCCGAAGGCAGATTGAGTTGACTGGATTGTCTTTCCGCAGGAATACCTTGGGGAATACCAGCAGATGGCCGGAACACCTGAACGAGTGACACATCCTTAGCCCGCTACCACGTGGGCCCATTACTGGGGACCCTACTCTTCACAGCGGCCTTAAAAGGGCCTTGGACAGAGACATCTTGGCACTTAGCCATACATGTGGGCGAGTGATACAAGAAGCTGAGAGGTCACCCTCCACCCTTCCACCCAGATGTCCACACCTGACGTGAACCCAGTACTGCCGTCATCCTCGAAAGGACCTACCCAGGAACCTGAGTACAATGACACGTGTGTGAATGCCTGCTGTCATTCCACGCCAGAGCCCCGCTAACCACCCCCTTTAATGTAAAGTACGGTGGAAAATTTTTAGTCACGACCGTTTGCCTTTTGAAGTGTTTGAGTGCCAGTATTGTTTCTCATCCTTGTGTCATTTGTTCAGTGCCTTTCAAAAGTGTTTCGTGTTCCAGTGTAAAGTGTTCAGTTATTCCTTGAGTCCTTGGCACCCTCAGTGCAGACTCAAGTTATATTCTGTGTTATATTTTCCTTTACTGGCGTGAAAGGTGTAAATCTCTCTTGCAAAGGGACCTACTCGCAGTGGACTCATCTTGGACTGTGCCTTGCCTTTATTCAAGACTCCAGTAGGAGGATCTTCAGGCGTTGCAAGCCCTTTAACAATTCGATTACCCATTTTCCCTTCTAATGCTTTTCTTTTGTAAATATGATTCCTTAATTTATCCCAAGTGTTTATGTAACATTTCCTTATGAGGTAAAGCCGTCAGCTCGTCTAAAATCATCCCTTTGTTCTTTGTTATTTACGATTTTCCTTTATGTAAGTCAGAACTCCAAGGCCAAATAAATAAAGCACGCCACCTTTCAAGATCAACATAAAAATCTCTAGAAATTATATAACCAAAGGAAATTGTAATATATATATATATATATATACAAATATATATATATATATATTATACTCATATATATATATATATATATATATATATATATGTTATATATCGCTGGCCTGTATCGTTAATGATTGGGGGAGTGATTTACTCAGTAAAACCTATATATGATTTGTCACAGTCGAGGCAAGGTATTTCATATAGCCATGTGTCTTTCGGGACTGGCTTTTGCGTGAGTGTGTTACAGTAAGACTGTGAAACCAGGGATTTCACAAAACCCCTAAATTTCCAGTAAATTCGTGAAATCACCAAATCACTTAGAAACATTTGATCCCTGAGGGTCTAGTACTAAACACGGCAAAAACAGTGACTCATCTACACTGTTTTGCTGTGTTTAGTACTAACCCCTCAGGGATCAAATGTTTTTGTCCCCTTAGTTCTAGCCACAGGATTAAATGTCTCTAAGTGAATAGGTGGTTTCAAGAGTACCCTGAAAATTTCAGTGATTTCATGAAGTCCCTGGTTTCACAATCTTACTGTAACACACACATGCATACACACATGCGAACACTCACACACATATAATAAATATATATATATATATATATATATATATATATATATATATATATATATATATATATATATATTAATATATATATACATATATATATATATATATATATATATAATATATATATATATATATATATATATCTGGTAATATATATATATATATATATATATTTATATGTATGTATATATATATATATATATATATATATATATATATATATATATATATATATATATTTATCCATATATATATATTATATATATATATATATATATTTATATATTATATATATATATATATATATATATATATATATATATATATATATATATAGTATATATTATATTAAATATATATTAAATATATATATATATATATATATTATCATGAAAAAGTTAGCATAAGTCTTTTTTTTTTTAGCCTATTAACGTAACTGTTGACTTTAACTTTTGTTTACTTTTGCTGTTAAATGAAGGTTTATTCTGTTAATTTTTCTCCACCACCGGCTGTTTCGCTTGTTACTGGTAACACACATGTGGGATAATTTACTCTTTTATTTTCATATTTTTGAGTTGTTGGGTAATTCAGCAGAATGTAGGATCTTCGTCTCCCGAGGAGTTTAGCTCCAGTTGTCTAAGCGAGAGGTCTGCTGCATTATTGAGTCTTGCCGTTGCCTGCCTCTTTCATCTGCTTTGCAGCAAGTTCATAAAGTGCCACAGCTTGATTCAGTTTTGCTGCTTCCTGTTTCCTGTGGGTATTCAACAATTTGTCGTCTGTGTCTGCCCTTTTTGAGACCTGTGCCACGTGAGGGTACAGCCATCACTTATGGTGCAAGCTTTGATCACGGTGTTCACCTCTGCTGCAGCTTTCTCCGAACCTCTTTGCTGTTGTGGAGCGTTATAGCGTCCGTAGGGAGACTTACCTCTGGTAAGCATAAATATTGATAGTGGTTTTTTGTGAGACTGTTGACGGTGTTGTGCTATGGACATGGGAATTGTTGGTGGCAGAATCAACTTCATTGTGATCTGTGATGATCATAGGGAGACTTACCTCTGGTAAGCACATATGCATTTAAAGGTTTGTCATTGATGCTGTCTGGTGTTATAGACGGTTCGAGCTGCTGATGGTAATCGGCAGAATAATCTTCAAGCATATTCTACGGTGTTAATTTTATATATAAGCGATTTAGATAAAGAATCATGTTATTACTGTAAGTTAGGTTAAGGTATGTGATTGTTATAATTAGAATTACGGGTTATTTTGCCTATCTTTGCCTTCTACAGCAGAATCTTTTTTTTTTTTTTTTTTTTTTGCCATCGTGAGTTTGTTGTTTTTGTCTAGCTCCCTCTGTGACTTTCCCTCCTCCTGTCGGTATACATGTTAGCGTAGGCGAATGGGGAATGCTTGTGTTTTTGTTTTTGTAGTTGAATGTGGTTTCTAGCCCTAACCATCATTTACGGCTATCTTTATTTCATTAATAAATATTGTCATTTTAGAAAAGATCGGATTTTTCTTATTCCTCTTTGAGTGTACAGTGTTTTGCTGAGGATCCTGACTAGGTTGGTTTAACAGCCCATTTTGAAGTCATAATTGATTCTTTTGAAAATCTGCCTATAAGAAGAGTTTGTTTAAGGAAAGAATAAATTCTTGTTGTTTTTCATAAGAAATCAGGGTATTCATGCAACCTGGATCTGGTATATACAGTATATAAATTTTGTTTTTTTACACGAGATGTGGGTAAAAGGGGATACCCTATGGCTGGTCTAAGGCTCTGAAAATTTATAGTAATCTTGATATTAATAATAATTTTGATAATTTATTGTGAGCAGGAGGCCACCATAACTATATACACACACACACACACACACACACACACACACACACACACACACACACACATATATATATATAATATAAATATATATATATATATATATATATATATATATATATATATATATATATATATATATATATATATATATATATATATATATATATATATATATATATATATATATATATATATATACATATATATATACATATATATATATATATATATATATATATATATATATATATATATATATATATATATATATATATATATATATATATATATATATATATATATATATATATATATATATATATATATATATATATATATATATATATATATATACATATACATATTATATATATATATATATATATATATATATATATATATATATATATATATATATATATATATATATATATATATATATATATAAATATATATATATATATATATATATATATATATATATATATATATATATATATATATATATATATATATATATATATATATATATATATATAGTATATATATATATATATATATATATATATATATATATAATATATATATATGTATATATATGTGTATATATATATATATATATATATATATATATATATATATATATATATATATATATATATATATTTATATATATATATATATATATATATATATATATATATATATATATATATATATATATATATATATATATATATATATATATATATATATATATATATATATATATATATATATATATATATATATATATATATATATATATATATATATATATATATATATATATATATATATATATATATATATATATATATATATATATATATATATATATATATATATATATATATATATATATATATATATATATATATATATATATATATATATATATATAATACCTATATATATATATATATATATATATATATATATATATATATATATATATATATATATATATATATATATATATATATATATATGACTATTTATCACATCACCGTGATTCATATACAATCAGAAAGCTACAAACGTCCTTTAATATCCAATTCACTCTACCTCGGAAGTAATATATTTTCCTTATATGTTACCGAAGAATTTTCTAGTTGATAATAAGTCCACCGTCCCATGGGGTCGAACCAGCGACGGACGAGGAATCAGGACTACAGTGACACACTAACCAGTCGGCCACAAGAGAGGTATAAGTGAATACCATCTCCCATCAACCCACCCGTCGAACTCAGGTGTTTTGTGTTTGGAGACGATATCCACCCACCTCTGCCATGTTGACCGTGTAGTGCGTTTGTCGCACGTAGCCATATTATGACTATTTATCACATCACCGTGATTCATATACAATCAGAAAGCTACAAACGTCCTTTAATATCCAATTCACTCTACCTCGGAAGTAATATATTTTCATATATGTTACCGAAGGGGAATTTTCTAGTTGATAATAAGTCCACCGTCCCATGGGGTCGAACCAGCGACGGACGAGGAATCAGGACTACAGTGACACACTAACCAGTCGGACATAAGAGAGGTATAAGTGAATACCATCTCCCATCAACCCACCCGTCGAACTCAGGTGTTTTGCGTTTGGAGACAATATCCACCCACCTCTGCCATGTTGACCGTGTAGTGCGTTTGTCACGTAGCCATATTATGACTATTTATCACATCACCGTGATTCATATACAATCAGAAAGCTACAAACGTCCTTTAATATCCAATTCACTCTACCTCGGAAGTAATATATTTTCATATATGTTGCCGAAGGAATTTTCTAGTTGATAATAAGTCCACCGTCCCATGGGGTCGAACCAGCGACGGACGAGGAATCAGGACTACAGTGACACACTAATCAGTCGGCCACAAGAGAGGTATAAGTGAATACCATCTCCCATCAACCCACCTGCGTCGAACTCAGGTGTTTTGCGTTTGGAGACGATATCCACCCACCTCTGCCATGTCGACCCGTGTAGTGCGTTTGTCAGTGCGTGAGCCATATTATGACTATTTATCACATCACCGTGATTCATATACAATCAGAAAGCTACAAACGTCCCTTTAATATCAATTCACTCTACCTCGAAGTAATATATTTTCATATATGTTACCGATGGGGAATTTTCTAGTTGATAATAAGTCCACCGTCCCATGGGGTCGAACCAGCGACGGACGAGGAATCAGGACTACAGTGACACACTAACTAGTCGGCCATGGCAGAGGTGGGTGGATATCGTCTCCAAACGCAAAACACCTGAGTTCGACGGGTGGGTTGATGGGAGATGGTATTCATTTATACCTCTTGTGGCCGACTGGTTAGTGTGTCACTGTAGTCCTGATTCCTCGTCCGTCGCTGGTCTGACCCCATGGACAGTGGACTTATTATCAACAAGAAAATTCCTTGGTAACATATATAAAAATATATTACTTCGGTAGATGAATTGGATATTAAAGGACGTTTGTAGCTTTCTTGATTATATATATATATATATATATATATATATATATATATATATATATATATATATATATATATATATATATATATATATATATATATATATATATATATATATATATATATATATATATATATATATATATATATATATATATATATATATATATATATATATATATATATATATATATATATATATATATATATATATATATATATATATATATATATATATATATATATATATATATATATATATATATATATATATATATATATATATATATATATATATATATATATATATATATATATATATATATATATATATATATATATATATATATATATATATATATATATATATATATATATATATATATATATATATATATATATATATATATATATATATATATATATATATATATATATATATATATATATATATGTATATATATATATATATATATATATATATATATATATATATATATATATATATATATATATATATATATATATATATATATATATATATATATATATATATATATATATATATATATATAAATATATATATATATATATATATATATATATATATATATATATATATATATATATATATATATATATATATATATATATATATATATATATATATATATATATATATATATATATATATATATACATACATATATATATATATATATATATATATATATATATATATATATATATATATATATATATATATATATATATAATATATAATATATATATATATATATATATATATATATATATATATATATATATATATATATATATATATATATATATATATACATATATGTGTGTGTGTTTGTATCTGTTGCAGTAAGACTCTTAAACCAGGGATTTCACAAAATCCCTGAAATTTTTAGGGAATTTTTCAAAACACCAACTCACTTAGGGACATTTCATCCCCAAGGGGCTAACACTAAACACAGAAAACGCATTTGATCCCCGAGGGGCTAGAACTAAACAAGGCGAAACATTTGATCTCTAGGGGGCCAGTACTAAACACAGCAAAACACTGTAGATGAGTCACTATTTTTACCTGTTTAGTACTAGACACTCTGGGATCAAATGTTCCTAAGTGAATTGGTGATTTCACGAATTCCCTGGAATATATATGACTGTGAAGTATGTTCTGTTAAAACAGAATTCTATCAAATATAAGGAGCTCATAGAAACACTAAAATGTAGAGAGTAAATACTATATTTCACAGACCAACCTTCTCTCTCTTTAGGCAAAGTAATGCATGAGAAAGAGTTACAGAAAATCAGTATTTACACCAGAAGGTCCATAGGTAAGCCATTTCATCACTCCATTTGACAATTTCTCTTTAAACTTCTTAATTGGTGGTTGGAGGAAGATTTTATCTATAATCTGAGTCCTAGGCTCCTTTTGAAAGGTTTATCGTATTTCTTTGTTTAATCAAAGCTGATTCCACCATCTGGCTTTTGAACCAACAATTGCTGCTATAAGTTATACGTGACAAATTCTAGTTTGTTCTGTGATTATGGTTATTTGTGTGGTTAAAAATAGCTGAGCTCTGTTGTCCATACCTAGCTGAAAGTTTATACTGTAATAATATCTGGGGAAGTGATTTACCTGTAAAATCGATGTAAGATTGGTCACAATCGAGGCAAGGGATTTTGTAAATTCCTATGTCTTTGTGCACTGGCTTTTGTTGGATGTTAATCAGGGATTTGGCTAAGGTATTTGGGTAGGTAAAAGCTAAAGGGTTAGAGTTTCCATGTGTCTGTATCAATGTCTTAATCCTGTCCGGGCGTGGAGTTTTTATTTTATTGTTGGGCGTTTCTCTAGCCTTGTTTTGAGGGGGATGGTAGAAGATTATGTTCGCTTTGTGGATCACTTTCCTTGTTATATGGCCAGGGTACTTTAAAGATGACAGCTGCTTACAGGTTAGTTCAATTTCCTTTTTCAGGAAATCCAGGGAGCAAATCTGTAAGGCTCTTAAAAACAAATTGTTGGCTACACCAGTGGATGTATGAATATGAAACTGTTGGTTTCCTGTATGTGGTAAATTTGTATTCTGTCATGTCTCTAATTATTAAAACGTCAAGAAAAGGAATTTTGTTTTTTGTTTCCCATTCAACTTTAAATTTGATGCTAAGTACTAATGCATTTAATATGAAAGAAATTCATTGAAACTGTCCCTTCTATTATCCTAGAATGTTAAGATATCTGTACGTATATCATCCACAGCATGTCTTTATTATTACATTTTGAAAATATTCCATGCACAGGTTGGCTAGAACAGGACGTAAAGGGCTATCCATGCTGCACCTGAATTTTTATTTATAGAATGACTCCCCAAATGAAAGGATGTTGTTTGATACACATAATTCAACAAACTTTATTATTTTATCTAGGGCTAGTTGGAAATTATCCCACAACTAGACATTGACACTTGGAAACTCTAACCCTTTAGCCTTTACCTACCCAAATCCAACAAAATCCTGTCCACAAAGAAACAAGAGTTTACGAAATTCCTTGCCTCTATTGTAACCAGTCTTATATCGGTTTTACAGGTAAATCTCTCCCCCAGATATTGATAAAGCATAAACGTTCAGTTAGGTATGGACAATAGAGCTCAGCTATTTTTAACCACATAAATAACCATAATCACAGAATAAACTGGAATTTGTCATGAATGATTTATAGCAGCAATTGTCGGTTCAGAAGCCAGATGGTGGAATCAGCTTTGATTAAACAAAGAAATACAATGAACCTTTCAGAAGGAGCCTGGGACTCAGATATTATAAATAAAATCTTCCTTCAACCCGTGATTAAAAAGATTAAAGAGAAATTGTCAACTGGAGTGACATAACAGCTGACCAATGGACCTTCTGGTGTAAATACTGCTTTTCTGTAACTCTTTCCCATTCATTACTTTGCCTGAAGAGAGAGACAGTTGGTCTCTGAAATATCGCATTTACTTTCTATATTTTGGCATTTTTATGGGCTTGTTATGTATATATATATATATATATATATATATATATATATATATATATATATATATATATATATATATATATATATATATATATATGTGTGTGTGTGTGTGTGTGTGTGTGTGTGTGTGTGTGTGTGTATAAAATTCACCCACACAGGCCATAAAAGAAGTTAGAACTTGAGAACTCCTTACTTGAGGTGTTTCTGGGCAGGCTGCTGCCCAACATAACAGTGAATTTAACCCCACTTCACGACCTAACAGAGAGTCAATTGGTAGCATATAATTCAAATTATCTCTTCACCGTGAACGTGATAGAAATAATGAACACATGAGAATGTTTCATAGAAATAAATTTCTGACTCACATCGGGACCAAACCCGAGTGTTTCAAATGGGAGGCCTGGGTGTTACCAATTCACCCACAACTCCATAAAAGAAATTGGAAAAAAAAATTTAAGTATACCTTAGTTTAACCAGACCACTGAGCTGATTAACAGCTCTCCTAGGGGTGAACCTAAGTACACCATACCTGAGGTTTTCCATGGGCTGGCTACCGCCTAATATACCAATGAATTATACCCACACGCACACGTGTGTTTGTTTGTGTATGCGTATCTTTGTGTGTTAAGTATATAGTTGCACTGCAAAGAAATGCAACTTAACATACCACTTATTATTTATGCAGTATTAGAGATGGAAATACTTAGGGAATTCAATGCCTTTTTCATGATACCCATTCCCTTTGCTCTTCCTATCTCAAATTTTAAGGTATCACATCTTCATTTCAAGTTATGTAAATGAACGCTTCACTCAATCTATCACATAATGTAAGATTTAGGATCGAAATCCAACATTAATGTGTATATTTAATACACTTTCGAGTGCTATACTTTCTTTGCTCTTAAATTTCGTTAGTCTCTTGGTTGGCGTTCTTTGGTAGCTATTAATTTTCTCTGTGGTCTCCAAGAATCTTCACCAGAAATAAATTTTGATTTTGATTTGGAGAGAGAGAGAGAGAGAGAGAGAGAGAGAGAGAGAGAGAGAGAGAGAGAGAGAGTGTGTGCTCTTACCATTGCATTGTTGTTCTTCATCATTATGAATTTGTCTACGGGTGCTGAGTTCACAACCTGAAAAATCGTAATTATCGGTGAAAACTTGATTTGCATACACAAAACGATTATTATGTAAACAAATACAGGGGTGATATTGCATTCACATTAAAAGAGACCATCCAACTTGGCATTAATTCCTTTCTGAGACAATATTCAAGATAATTTTCACAAGTTCTCTTGAGAGAGAGAGAGAGAGAGAGAGAGAGTTACGTGACTAATCATTTGAGAAATGGCTTTCATCTGTACAAGGCTTTATAGATTTTCTGAGTGAAAAGGTGAGGAATTCGAGGCATGGAAGAAAACACTGAAGAACCAATTTAATTCTAGTAGACAAATTTCGAAAAAAATAATGCACGTTAGGAATAGTATCCTCTTCTAAACATGCGTATAACTGAAAATATCTGAAAGATCATAAATTATTTTACATTTCATCTTCTTTATTTGTCTTATTGTTTCTTTTCTTTGGAATATAAATCACAAAAGAGATGGCTTTATTTGAACTCATCAGGATATTCACAGAATTTTGTTTTTCTTTCTTAGATGTATTTAAAGGGAGGTTAAAAAAAAGAACTTTACAAAGGGCACTTCAAGCTTCACCCTTACTCAAAAAGACATGACCGCAATGGATACATAGACTGTAATTGTCTTACCATGGGCCATCACATGGTAAGACGATGAAGAGGCTAAGAGACTTGATATGCATCACCCAACAGAAACACTTACAGATAGGCTATATAGTTTAGTAAGTGGCAAAACCTGGGCATTGGTGCCTTATGAAGTGTGAACAATTAGGCAGTTGAGCACCAGGAAAATGGATTTGGACCCATGGGTGGCATATTCCCATCTTTTTCTGAGGCGGCCAACGGATATACCACTCTGTTACTCCTGTGCGATGACGAAAGTACACCAGATACCAAAAACTATTGGTATTTTGTATTTTGCTGCAAGAATCCGACTTCAGAGATGTTGTTAACTCTTAATTGTAGAAACCGAATCACCTCCACTCAAATCGCCTCCAATAACTCCCTCCTCCAATTTCCAACAACCCTCCAATTTCAAGTTATCAGTAATATGCCTGACCTTTGATAGCTTAACCTTCAGTATTTATGTATAACACGATTTGCTCTCAGGAAAAAAAGTATGCTTCGTACTTTTTTATCTATAGGCAAAATAATTCTTGTTGCATACGATCATTTCCATAATAAGGAAAAAAATCTTGTTCACTGCCATATCCATTACAAAGATAAATGTTAGCATATTGGGTATGCATTAAACAAAATTTTTGAATCTTTCCATCTAGGAATTATATACTGTAAATAATTTATAAATTTCAAGGAAGGTCTTAATAATTTTCCCGTTCTTTGACTGACGTTGACACTGTAAAAATGAGTAATATGTGTGAATTAGATACTTACATCATAATACAGTGGACATAAGTAATATGTAATGAAATATTAACAATATTAATACTGTGGATGAAGATTAACATCCTCATACATCTATTTGACGAGTCTGCCCTAGTCCGTGTTGATGCCATAGCTATAAATAATATTATCTCTAAGTGTCTTTTCTATATAAAATAAATCCAGTTACTTGTGTTATATCCTATTTTATCCAAAAACCAGAGTAAAAAATATCCAATGAAATTCCCAAATATACCCTTTAGAATGAACTTTAATTCTCTAGTCCGCATCTATTTTAATCTCTAACGTCATAATGAAAAATTCCGTTATTGTAAATAGATAAAAACACGATGAGGTGAGTTACAGTTAACGGCGAGATAAATTTTACCGTTATTCCCTTCCTGGCTGACATTTCTACAAGTAAAGTTTTTTTTTTTTATATCCTCAATACAAAATTAAAACTGCGAATAGTTCTTCACTCCTTAAAATATTCTAAAAATATCATATTCTCATGACGTAGACCAGTAGATTTTGTCTAACAGCGGGTATTCGTTGCTTTCATGAAATGAGTAATGAATATTGTATAGTATATAACTGTTACAAGTAATATGATTATTATTCATGTCACGGTGGCCGAAGTACATTACGTTTCTGGTATAATCACCAGAGATACTTTGCATATCAATAAACGTAGACTTCATTTCGTCCAGGATGTATGTGTCGAATAGTTGCTCGATCATTATAGATAATCCGTTGACTTCAGTAATATAAGTTTTAGAAAATAATTTATTAAATATGTACTGTACAGGCTTTAATGATACTGAATCATTCAAAACAGACATGGTATTGAATTGAGGAATGACTGTGTTACCCACAACTTTGCTTCCAGCATGGTTAAATCACTTAAACCTCGTTTCTTATCTGTATTATCCAGCTGCTATTTACCCAATTCTGAGGTCAACCAAATCTAATAAATCCATGTCAACCGTTGTCATTAGCTATTCTTCATATCTGTACTTTTGACCATTGTTACTGGTATACATTTGCGTTATTTCATGTTCTTTGCAATAATCATTATGGAGAAAAATAGCATTTTCCCAGGTTTTTCAGTGAACTTGGTTTACACTGACCAACATTTGTACCTATGCCCTGTAATTACATCTGCAAAAATAGAAGTAAATATAAATAATGTATTACTTAAGCCCTATATTTTGCGCAGCTGTTAAATTGTCCCCATTTCTGTTAATTTTAACGAACAATTCTTTCATTTGAATTAATTGATCTTTCCATAATTTCATGTCTATTAGCATTTGGTTACAATTCAGTATTACCCGCCACGTATTCTCACACCGGGATTTTATTTCTAGTGTCTAGAGCATTTGATTGCATTTGAATCATAGCATTTGATTGCATTTGAATCACAGGAATAGGGGAAGAAAGATGCAAACCGTATGACGTCCTACCTCAAAGTTTACATAAGTTTGTATACATCGCTTTTATGTATACGACGATTTTCCTCTTCCTTTGACAGGCTTCTTTTCAATTAACTTTCTTCTTCCAGAATCTTTTATGAGTTGTAATCCAGCTGATTTTGTAGTCTGATTTCCGTGTTTATTAGGAATTCTTTCAATGGTCTTTTCTCTGTCAACATACCTTCCAAACTCTAAGCTGAAATTACAATAGTCACAGCGAAAATTTTTTGTTGTAAAGTGATAGATTATCCATCACCCGCAAGCGAAAGTTTAACATTTATCCATAGAAAGAGAGGTGGAGGTGGGAAAATATAGACTTTTCCGAACTGCAAGTATAAAGATTCTATCCATGAAAACTAAATGTTAGATAGCATGCGGACGCCTAAAAATAAATATATAAAAGTTTAGTCCAGCAGGTGTTCACATTCAAACACTTCCAATGACACCTTAACATGATTATAGTCTTGTAAAATTTCAGATTTTGTTACCTTATTTCTGAACTCAGACTAGGGAGGTACACCATCTGTCATTAAAATCTCATACACTGTTACATAATCATAAGGGAATACTTGTTCCCCCGTAGTTGGGACTTATTTCTCCCCTCGATCGGGTTATTTAGCTTATCATGATCTTTACGCATGGAAGGGTGCTTTATTTTGAATGTGGTTATAAGCGGACTGGAGAGACTGTCTTTTATCAAATTCAGTACCATCTTTCTTAATCCCTTGTAATCTAAATTGTAAAGAAGCTTTCTTGAATATGAGGCATAAATCATACGACTGGTTTATAGACTATAACTGAGCAACCTTTCTCTTTAAAAGTTTATAACTGCATGATTTACATAGTGCCTAACATAGCTATCCTTTTAAAAACGGTATAAATGATACTTCACTTTACATATTCCATTGCTAAATTCTTTCAAGTGCATTTCACAGCATATTGCACTTTCTAATGTTTCCAACTCTTTACTGTCATGTGTATGCTACTGTATATTCAGGAATTCTATCCAAAACACTTTTCAAGCCTTCCTTCAACTTAGTAAGCATGATATTAACGCAATTTTCTCCTTGCCCTATTCAGCGTGGCATGTATTAAGTATATGGTGAAATAATTAGTAATATACCAACGCTTATCATATTCAGTGACCTCGCAAGTGGGGTTATGTGTTCGTTTGTTCAGTGCCTGGAGTTCAGTCATTTTGAGATTCAGCTTTTGTTCGTTTGGTTGGAAACCAGGCAGATTCTGTCCTCAAGAATACGAAGCAAGATCAACGATTGAACAACCAATAACCCGAAAATGATTCATAGGGCGTTTAGATACTGTGTCACATGTCAGTGACGGAGGTTTCTGTTATTAAGTCATGGAGCTTTTTGGTCTCGATATAATTGGTTTCACGGGTGTGAAATAGAAATATATGTGCACATGTTGGTTACAAAATCACATAGGTGCGAGGACTCAGGTGGTGAGTTTTTCATTCCTTGTTGAGAATTAGTGCCTGGACGTGAGTGGGGACATGAGGGATTTAGAGATTGTTACAACTGACATTATTTAACATTTCATCTCATGTGTTTTTGTGTGTCTATCAGCTGGGGTCTAATAGTGATGGTTCTGTTTTTCCCCAGGTATGTTTGAAATGGACCCATGATTGTTTGGGGAATATATGCTCCTGGTTAAGTGAGCATTTAAAATGGCCGATGGGAAAAGTGGTCGTTTTAATGGAACAGAGACAGAAAATGACTTTAAAAGTTATGTGTAACAGACCTCCATGAAATGGGGGTTACCTTAGAGACACAGTAGGAGACAGGGAATAATCCCCATCTTTCATATGTGACTTGCATCATTTTTCTCTTCATTTTGGAGAATGCTTAAGGAATTTAGTACCGCTCTTCCTTAATTCATTTTGCATGATTTGTTACCAAGCTTCTTAACCCAATAACCTTTTCTATGGGAAGCAGCTTTGGTGCCCCCAGCTGTCAGCTAATAGTACGGCCAGCAAAGATTTGCGCTACCCAGACTGTCAGCAAAAAGTAAAAAACACAACATGGCAACTACTCTCCCGGCCGCGCTATCTTTTGAGTGGTGGGGGGCTATATTTGTTTTTTTTTTTTCATCAGTTTCTGTACCTTATTCCATATATTTTAACCCATATAAGACTATTAACGTATATACGGCCGTTTCCCTATCACCATTGTCACGTATTTATACGTCTGCTCTTTCCAGCCATGATAATAACAGCAATTTTTCCCTTGGCTATAAGATTATCAGCGTGGCGACATTTGTAAAATAACATTCTCTTAGGACCGACACACGTGCATTGTTTCATATATGGAAGTTTATTTGTTGTATATGACGTTCTAGAATTTATAAATAACAGGTAACAACAATTATTCATTCGAATTATAGTTGTTACTAATCATCAGATTTTTATTTGACCGGCCATATAATGGTATTTATACCAGCTGTTTCCAAAAGATCTTGCATTTGGTAGTCTGTATAATCCAATATTTGGGCTAAACCTAGGTTCCTGTTATGAATTGTACATCATCCACGATGCATGTCTGTTTTCTAAATAAAAAAAAATATTAAATAAAAGTAAATTGTATGGAATTTCTAAGTCATACACACACACACACACACACACACACACACATATATATATATATATATATATATATATATATATATATATATATATATATATATATATATATATATATATATATATATATATATATATATATATATATATATATATATATATATATATATATATATATATATATATATATATATATATATATATATATATATATATATATATATATATATATATATATATATATATATATATATATATATATATATATATATATATATATATATATGTGTGTGTGTGTGTGTGTGTGTGTGTGTGTGTGTGTGTGTGTGTCAAAGGCATATTCAGGTCTCCTTGGAAGGTAATGATCAGTTGTTGTTTTCATATCTCCTTTCCTTCCTTCCACCTGCATCGAGTTTGGTGGGCGGAACCACTCAAACATTAGTTTGAGAATGATGCTTCGGATTATCCCTAGATCTTTTGACCAATTCCGATTCCTTGTTTCATGGACGATGGCGGATTTAGTGATCTCCCTTTTGTACAGGCAAGTTAAACGACTTTTACTTTCCCCATGAATTTTGACCGTCGACAAGGGAATTCCGAAGTGACCATCATCAATGGAAAAAGGAACCGGAATCTTTCAAAAGGACTCGTTATAATTCTAGGCCCTAATATCAAGCCCATCAAATTCGCCGCGGGTGGGAGGTAAACAACAGACGATCATTTCAGGCAATACCACCTATGTCGCTACCTTACAAATTTCTATATTAACCAGTTATCAATATCATAGTCTAACCAAAATGACCACGAACATGTAGTACGTTTTAGACGTTGCCACTTTTCCCAGATTTGATTCATAAAACCTTGACCTAAGTTTGGACATCGTGTAGATATTGTCGACAAACACGTCGCCACACCATCCCATACTAGGTCTGAAACAGTAAACAGCTTGACACTTGTCCTGCGTATCTAACCGTGAAGACGTAAAATGAATTGAAATCTGAAGAATTGAAGTCATACATTAAAGTGCTTTGAACAAAAGTAGGGTGAAGATGATCTAGTTTCTAATCACCTAAATAAATTATACTAAAGCCCAATATCTAGGCCAGACTCACTGATGAAAATAAATGCTACAACACGAAAAAAAAAAAAGAAATACTATTATTGACTTCTCCAGTGATGGCAGATTTGTAAATTAACTCGGCCTTGTCCCGGAACGGCCTCTTTCTTCTGGACAGCCCGTGGAAGGGATAATTAGGATTTTATGACCGGATTAAAGAACTCCGAACTGAGGAATGCAGATTAACTGTACTCGGATTATAAGTCAGGAAGAAGTTTGGAAACGTAGCTAATGACAACCATACTGTGTGTACAGAGTTTCTATGTCCACTATAAATCTAAATATACACTCACACATATATACACATATTTATATGTATGAATGTATGTATGTCTATATATATATATGTATATATATATATATATATATATATATATATATATATATATATATATATATATATATATATATATATATATATATGACTATTTATCACATCACTGTGATTCATATACAATCAGAAAGCTACAAACGTCCTTTAATATCAATTATACCTAGTAATATATTTTATATATATGAAGGGGAATTTTAGTTGATTGAAAGTCCACCGTCCCGTGGGGCCCCACGGGACGGTGGACTTATTATCAACTAAAAATTCCCTTCGGCAACATATTCAAGAGAGTAGAGTGAATTGATATTAAAGGACGTTTTAATTTCTTGAATATATATATATATATATATATATATATATATATATATATATATATATATATATATATATATATATATATATATATATATATATATATATAAATAACATCATGTTGTCTCTGTCCATTGATCTGTATTCTAATTGTTCTTTTTATAGTTGTTAGAATTCTCGAACGTTATGAATTATCAATGCCAAAATTGTTAGGTTTGAATTACTGTATATGAAATTACTGTATATGACATCTAGTGTTCAAAGGAGGGTAAAGAACAATGCAAAGAAAAGGTATCTCTCTCCCTCTCTACGACTAAAAGATAATTTGATTAAGAAAATGGTGATACCGATAAATTTCACCATCTATTTTTAAAGATTTTCCTTTATCGATGTAATGAAACTGACACTGTTGTCAAATACGAAATCTTACGCCCGGAAATTACTGGCAACCCGTTCACCTTCATCAAATAGGGGAGACCGGGGCTAGTTGGCACACTTTTTACAATTTTAGTTATTAGGAATAGAAAACAAACATATTTACAAAATTCTTATCATCATTGAAAAAAATGAACATTCCTCTTTATCACAGAGCAAAAATATTGTGGTTTGCTCTCAGCATAAGGTAACAGTAAGCTTTAGAAAAAAATAACTTTTTGTGCCAACTTACCCCGTATACGGGATAAGTTGGCACACATTATGGGGTAAGTTGACACATTGATAATTAAAAGAAAATTACTACATTGCATTTAAATCAAATAACAAAACTATATTCTGAAGTTCTAAAATACAATATATAAGGCATTAGTATCACTTCAGATCATCATCTGAGTTGCAATTGTGGCAAGTGTAAAATAGTCAGTGCAGTCTTCATGCTCCCGCATGTTACATACCCTGCACTGGATCCACACTTCTCCCGCCTTACTTTTAGAAAATAGTTCTATGCACACCAAACACAGGCTGTCTTCAACTGAGCTTTCGTCTGAATCAACATGAGCGGTTCTTAAACTGTGCGATTGGTGTCTCTTTTTGCTTGCGAAAAGAGGCTTCTTTTTCATCTTTGGTGTTTTTTTATTCAATTTCTTTTCAAGCGCTTTTTTTACTGGTGTGTCAGTTAGAATAGCAGAACGACGTTTCATCCTATTCAGTGAATTTTCCTTTCTGGCACCTGCCTTAGGCAATGGCCTCAGTTCTGCAGGTGAAGTCGCTGTCTTCCCAGTTACTCCAGAAGAAGATGGTTGGGTCATTCAGTTCTCCAAGGTGATTAATTTACCGTGGTTTCAAGAACTTTTGAATTCCATTGCTGTCAGTCATATTACAAGACTCTGTATCACGCTGATGACTGGTCTGAAAGCCCTTGTCTCTTTTTCGGACATCTCCCTGTGATTGATCTGTTACATACACACCCATAAAATCAGAATCTTGAAATAGTCTGTATTCAAAGGCGAAATTCCAGCATTCCTAAACCCACTGAAAACATTAGAATGAGTGACAGCAAGAGGTAAAGCTTTGGAAACTATACCAGAAATGTCATAGATGGTCGTAGTTGATCCTGGATTACTAGTCAATCTCGAATCACATGCTCTGTTAACACATTTCTTCAGAGGTCTATAAACACTAACATCCAGGGGCTGCAACTTGTGAGAACAGTGGGGAGGAAATGATATGACACTAATCTCATTATTCTTACAAAATTCCAGGAACAAAACGGAAATTATAAAAAATAAATAGACTTATCATTTTTATCAAATAACGTGAAGCAAGTCGGCACGTGTGCCAACTTGCCCCATTTTTTTTCAGCCAACTTGCCCCATCCCTACCATTTGGTACAAAAACACTTACCAGTCCATACCAAGAAACCTTGAGTTATTCATTTTAATGGTATAGAATCTTTAAATCATAAGGAAAACTATGCAAGAACTGAAAAATATTCTTTCATGAATGTATAGATGTTATAGCAAAAAACACAAAGATAACAAAATTTACCTACTACCGTCAAAATCAGACTTTGTCTCATAAATTCGAGCTCTTACGTCTAATCTCCATGAAATTTTGTTGGTAAATGAGGAACCACGGGCAATTACACAGTATATGTATTGAGTCATCTATTGGTAAACATGAAAGCTATTTAGAGTGTGCTAACTTACCCTGTGCCAACTAGCCCCGGTCTCCCCTACAGACCTCATTTTCCTGTCTTTACCTTGTTAGCCTCTGTTGTCGCTTTCATCATTCTCACTGTCGGATGAATTTTCAGCATTGTCTCTTGTGCAAGAATTTTGTACGAACTTTCATTTAGATTATGGTCTTTGTGTATTGTTTCATGTTTGAATGTTTGCTTGTTCTAGATCTAACCCTGTGATCTATGACATTATATATATATATATATATATATATATATATATATATATATATATATATATATATATATATATATATATATATATATATATATATATATATATATATATATGTGTGTATATAGCGACATAAGATAATATATGCAGCTTCTGAAGTAATTTTTATGAAATGCTAAAGTTAAATTGATGAAATAAATTAGCAATTTAGAATAAGTAAACAAAGCATTTTTTCGGTCGTTATTCAGAATGAAGCGCATCTGGAGCTCAGTCACTTGCACTGAACCTATCGTAAAATAATAAAACAGTCAAGTGAGTACATTTTCCATATTTCAGTTGGAATAATGTCAATAAACCACAGTTACTTATCGTTTTTCATTTGCGCTTGAGCTGGAAAAGAAAAACAGAGAAGAAAGTAACTCATTACCGATACAAAGTTGGATTAGATAGGATTATAGCCCTTCTACCCATGTGTCGAAAGACCAAAATTCCGTGTAAGAGAACGAACCAGCCCAGCAGTGTTGTCTCGCTACATAGCGATGTCGCCAAGTGACTGGCGAATTCCCGCATTAGATATAGAAAATCAGGAAAATCATGATAAAAGGGGGTTCGGGAAGAAGTGTCTCTGTTTGGATATGGTCAACAAGACTTCCTCGGACCCAGGGAAAACATATTTTAGTGGATTAACCTTGAAAGGAAGGCAGGAAAAATCGATCGTATATATACGTACTAAACGCCACGGTCAAAGCATCTGCTCCCCGTATATAGGCTATACATACTAAACGGCTCAGGCAGCGTTGGCGCGCTACGTATATATATACGTACTAAACGGTTAAAGGGTTAATAAACTCTATTTTTGTAGTTTTGGAGTTGATTTAGACACAATTAGATTGGTGGCAGTGGTAAAGGCGCTTTACAGTGTCACGGACCCACGCCTAAGAAGGAATGTGTGCAGGTGTATAGTTTTTGCATTTAGGTAGTTAGTTAAGAGACGTATTTTATGAGGTGTTGCCTGGAGATGTTGGTATTCGGGGGTTACTAAGGGGATAAATGCAAGCTTGCAATATGATAAAGTGCATCACATTGCCCTCAACTCGGCGTTCATTCATATTCAGCAAGGGTATTAAGGGGGAGTAATTAATAGGTATCTTAGGGGATTGCCGATTATCAGGTGTCGTGTGTTTTATTATAGTCTTTGGTGTGATTATGTATTTATATATTTTTAAGTAAAGTGTGGTTACAATTGAGTTGGGGTGATCCCGGTCTCGTGGCAATGCTGGCATACAAAGAAAGAAAAGAGCGAAGTTTTTCTTTTGACTTTTCTTTTCGATGTATTATAAAAATTTCTGTTATCTCTCATTTACATATTGTTTTTCTCTTATAGAATAATTATGGGGTGGAATAGGTGATTTATATGGGATGACTTTATTAAGGGGTTTCCTTTTTTTTTTTTTATCGTGTCGTTTTAATGAAACAAATGGAGTTTAGTTTTTTATCCTTGAGTTTTTTCCCGCCTCTCTTTCTGCAATAATTTTTTTTATCTCTTATTGAGTTATTGTACGTCCGCAACGTGTTTTTTTTTATACATATGGGTATGTGTACTGTGTTGTACTTTGGGGGGATAAGCGCTTTGCACAGCAACATACTCATACATTTGCGCTGAGTTAGGTTTTTTCTTGGCTCAGATGCAGCGGGTAGCAAGGTGCTGGCTTGATGGCGATAGGTGGGGTCTTTTCGCTTGGATATGCATTTCTCTGCCTGGAGATAGGTGTCTTTGCCAGGTCTGTAACTTCAGTTTTTTCGGCCTGAGATAAGCCAGTGGTATTATCAGAAGGAGAATTTAACTTTTGGGGGAATTTTCTTTTTTTTCCCTTCTCCTTTTTTCTTTCTTTCTTTCGTTGAGGAGACTTTATGTTTGCACCCTTGACCCACATATTGTATAGGCATCAGCTGTTATGCGCAGGCATAAAAGATATGGTTTTCTCCCTTGGAGTTTTGTGAATATTGTTGGGTTAATGGGACGTGAATATTTTTTCTTTATTGTTGTGTAAGTTATTTTTTATATGCTATATGCGTTTGTGGTCGGGGATGGTTTTTACAGGGGTGTGGAGTAGTTATCATTCACGTAAAAACCAGAAAGGGAAATTACTGAAAATGGTAGGTGGCGATGATGATAAGAAAACTTTAACCCATAGATTCATGACTGTAGCTTTGCCAGTCCAGCCTTTTATGGGTTTGGTAAATGGGGTCTTGCATCAGCCAGTTGAAATTTTTATTGAATCTTTTCAGAACCATTTGAATTCGAGGAAAATCACCGGTGAAACGGAAGCCTTTAATGAAGCCAAACTTTTTAGTGCTGGACATAGATGCTAGCTGTGCTGTCATAGTTTTCAGTTTCGCAAATGTCGAACTTGGGAGGACCTCAAAGGATTTCTTAGGACGGTTTCAGGGGTAGCTGAGTGTGGAGATTTAGTACGGGATAAGAGAGCACTCTATAAGATTAGGAAAACGCAGAGCTCTGTAGTAGATTTTAGTTCCCAGTTGTTTGATGCTGCGGGGGAGTTGGTAGAGAAATTAAGAAGTTCGAGCTGGGTAAGCAGCAATTCTATGAGTTGTTGCATTTTTCTTGACCTTTGAATGATGTCCCAGATGCAGTAGTAAGTAGTTTTGGCAGTCAGATGGAATGTATATGTGATGAGGCATTGATTTTTGCCCAGATTAGAAAGCACATATCAAGATGTCCGACGAATGATAGCACCCTTTTCAATGGCACGCCAAAAGCCACATCGGTAGGCCAGAGGGTCTTCCCGCAGAGAGAATCTAATTTTACTGCCAGTGGTTTTAGCAGTAAAGTGGAAAGTGACAGAAGATCTAATTTTGCTTCTAGTAGTTTTTGTGCCAAAGTGGAAAGGGATAGGAAATCTATGGATTAAGCGCCACAGTTTCGCTGTTTTAATTGCGATAGACTGGGGCATACTAAGAAATTTTGCCGGGTTAAATACTGTGCTACTTGTGGGAGTGCAGAGCACAATTGGCAGTTTTGTCCATTACACAAAAGAAGCAATGTTAGGCCAATACCTCAGAATTTTAGTGGTGGCCATAAGAAAGGAGGTCTAGAAATAGATATATATTTGGAGGGCCAAACAGCAAAAGGAGAAAAGGTAAACTGTTCGTGTCATATAGGGATTTGGGAGATATACGAGAACCGAAACCTGCGGTGAAGGGAGCCATAGCTAGGTCTAGTATTTTGATTCTTGTGGAAACAGGTGCTTCTGTCAGTTTAGTAGACTATGATTTTCATCAGTTGTTTTCCCAGTACCTGTTAAAGCATTCAGTTAAACTGCAATAGTTCAGTTATGAGATATCAGAGGAGTGCTTAAATTGTGGATTTTTAGGAATGGAGTGATGATTTTGAATCAGTGGCATTAAGAGGGGAGCACAATGGATTATCAGAGGCTGAAATGGAGTTTGGAAGGGAGATTTATAAGAGTCATTTAGGTGGAGCAGACTATACAGAATATACTGAGGGATTAGCTGAGGTGTTAGCTGAATATTCTGATGTTATAGCCCAGAGGAGGGATAAACTGGGATTAACAGATGTGTTACAACACAGGATAGAATTAGAAGGTAGGACAAGGTCTCTTTATGTCCCGTCGTATAGGATACCTTTTAAGAATAGGGAACAGGTGGTGCAAGAGGTTAATAAGTGGGAGGAGGGTGAAGGTATAATTAGGACTAGCTCCTCACTGTTTAATTTCCTTTTGTTGGCAGTACCCAAGAAGGAAGGTTCAGTGATAGGTATCTGGTGGCGTGCCTGCCAGATTTATTTGTTGGGATTAGAGGTAAGAATACTTATTCTTCACCTGATCTTATGCAGGGGTATTCCTATAATTTTACAAGTGCCACTTAGTGCGGGGAGTAGAAGATTGACAGCATTTTTAATTCCAAAGGGACATTACAAATTTACACAAATGCCTTTTGGTTTGTCGGGTATTCCTATAATTTTTATGAGGCTAGTGAATACAGTCTTGTACAGGTTGTTAGGGAAACAGGTTTTTTTCTAAATGGACGATACCTTGATTGCTGCAGTTTCTATAGAAAAACATTTAGAGGTGCTTAGGGAAGTCCTTAGAAGACTTAGAATGGTAGGTCTGAAAGTTAAACCAGCAAAGTGTGATTTCTTGAGGAGACAGATTGTATATTTAGGAATGTCATATCAAAAGAAGGTGTTCGAGTAAACGGTGACAAAGTCAGGGCCATCATAGATTTTCCTACACCTAGAAACAAGAAACAGGTTCGCTCGTTCATGAATATGGCGGGATTTTTCCGTCAGTTTGTGAAAGGGTTTCTACATTGTCGGCACCTTTGACAGATGTATTGAGGGATGATGTACAGTTTTCATGGGGCGAGGCACAGCAGATAGCCTTTCAGAAAGTCAAAGATGCTTTAATGAGTCCTCCAGTTCTAAAATTCCTGGATATTACTTCGCCTTTCATGTTAGTGACAGATGCCAGTCAAGAGGGGATAGGTGCTCGCTTAATGCAGAAATTTTAGGGTAAATTCCATCCTATTGACTTCTTCAGTAGGAAGTTTAAAGCATGGGGAGTAATGAAAGGTTAATGGCTGTAGTGGACAAAGAAGTATTTGCTGTGGCGTCTAGTTTGGTTCATTTAAAGATGTTGTTAATGGGGATAAGATGGAAATTCACACCAATCATATGCTGTTGTTGGATCTTTTTAATAAGCCAGGCCTTTCTCCTAAGAGGGCTAGGTGGTTTTTGACAATTAGGGATTTTGATGCTAAGCTGAAGTATATTGAGGGCAAACATAATTTGGTAGCAAATGCTCTTAGTAGGCATTTTGTGGACATGGAGGGTGACCATGTGTGTACTGTAACTGGTTAGTGTGTACATTGGGATATTAGTTTATTGGAGGAGACACAAGACCAAGGTGAGGTTTTAGCAGATGCAAAGGCGTTTCTTAGAGGGGAATTAGTGAGAAAGGGTTATAAGTTGCCTTATGCAGGTCTTGAGTTGGAGGGTAATTTGTTAGTTGAGGATTAGTGAGGATTAAGGGGATACAACACAGCTCGTGGTGCCCAAAGAATTAATCCCAGTGGCTTTGGACATTATTCACTGTAAGTTTGTTAGTCCATATTTGGGGACTGACAAAACGAATCAGAGAGAATGTCAAAAGTTTTTTTGGAAGAATATGTTTTCTTCCGTGGAGAACTTTGTCAGGGGTTCTTCATTGTGTAACTCATTCAAACCGGTGCGGGTTATGTCACGTAAAGTGGGGTCTTTTCCTAACCTTAGTAGGCCTTTTCAGAGGGTTCATATGGACCTTTTTACTAACTTTTACGAGTCGGGTTATGGCTATAGGCATTTTTTTTAGTGACTGTAGATAAATTAACTAGATTTGTAGAAATCTTTCCATTAAAGAATAAGATATTGGATGAAGCAACAGTGACATTTTTCAATGGGTATATTTGCCGTTATGGGGTTCCTGAGGTTCTTATTATAGATAATGGGAAAGAATTTGTGGATAGGACATTAGAGTGTCTTGCAGAAGTTATGGGGATACAGAAAGTAAATATTATTCCGTATAGGCATGAAGCTAATGGGTTGTGTGAGCAGGCTATCATATATGAAGGTGCTCGAAGCCTTTAGAGTTACAGTGGGTGGTAATGGTACTAATTGGGATCGCTTCCTCGACGTCGTACGACATAGCACAAATACAATGGTTAGTGACACTATTGGAATGTCTCCTATGGAGGTATTATTTGGTTATCTTGTTCGGGGTGCATTTGATTTGTTGCTTTTACCTTCTCGTTGTGACGAAACAATTAGATCGTTAGTTGCTACAGCTAAAGAGAAATATGCACGTCTTAGTAGTAATCTTGAGTCAAAGACACGAAAAATAGTTGAGGGAAGTGATGCAAAGTCAGTCGGCACAAGAATTGCAGTTGAGGATAAGGTGTTTTTGAAAATTAATGTCAGGAATGAACTAAATTATAAATTATGTCCCAAATTTGAAGGCCAATTTCGGGTTATGCAAGAGAAGAAAGGAAATAGGTTCGTTGTTCTGGATGAAGATACGGGGATGGCTAGATTAACACGTATATGTAAGATCAAGAAAGTAACTAAATAAGGGGCGAGTGTTTGTTTGTTTGTTTTTTCATGGGGAATTTATTATGGTTTGTTACTTTCGTTTTTGTTTTTTTGCGGTTGAAAGAATTATTTATGAGATTACTTTTCTCGATTTTTTATGTTTGCAAATGGGGTGGTTTAGTGTAATTTATTTATTTATTTATTTATTTATTTATTTATTTATTTATTTATTTATTTATTTATTTATTTATTTATTTATTCATTTATTATTTATTTTTTAACAAGGAGGTTGTGTATCATTCGGGTCTTTTGCATTATTTCGGGAGTATAATTTCTATTTTTTGGCGGGGGGAAGTTAGAAGTTATGTAGTAGTACCATAGAGTAGCATGGGTGTTTTGAAGATTTGGGGAAAATGTTTAATTTGTTGTAATTTTCTATTGAGGAGATTTGGGGTGACTTAGAGGTGACAGTTTTTTTTTATAGTGTACGCTACAACTTTAAATACTGAGAAAGAGGCTAAACTGTTGTTGGAAGGGATCGAATCTCAAGTAAAATCTGTAGTAGCTGTATCAGAAAGACATATTTCTGAAGATATGTTTCCTTTTAGGGTGTTGGAATCAGCTTTAATGAAAAGGCTTATAAATGGGAGTCCAATATGGTTTTAGCTAGTAATGGTTTATATAGATTTTTGGTTTGATGAAGCAATATTTGTCTGATAGAGGGTTAATTATAGGGATTCCGATACGTGACAAAGAATCATTTCATAGTTATACTATGCGACCTTTTTCCTAGGATATGTGATGAGAGCGTAATGATGTTAGTGGGACTGGACACTATGTATATTATAGGGATAAGTTTCTGTCGGGAGCTGTTGATTATAGAGACTGGAGTACATTAGTCCATTATAGATATGTTTGGGATAACTGAGTGTTAGTTATGAGGAATGTGGTTTTAGGGGTTAAGAGTTTTTATTGACCCATGATGTGACTTTGGCAAACAGTCCCTATCGACCGTCCCAAAAACCCCGCATGGGGGTGCCATTAGAAACGTCTTCAGCGGTGGTCGTCGAGGATGCAGACCGACAAAGCTGTGCCACGACACGTCGCCTTCAGTTTTCCTGGAGGGTTCACCAAATTGGATGGAACATGCACAGCAGTCCCTATACAGCTGTCGATTTGCGCAAGAAGAACTACAACTCGTTAGTGAAGATCTTTATGCAGCATGTGCAGACTCAGCATGGGGCCGTAGAATTACGGGCCATGAGGGAGTTTATAACATTGCCAGCGCTACCGTGCATGGAGTACACAGAATGTGCTGAACTATTACTGGAGCACAAATTAGTGTTCCATTGTTTCCTTGGCGCTTTATTATCATTATGGCGATGGCTATTAATCATGAGTCTGTGCCATAGAAGTGAATACATGTGGCCTGTGTCAGGGGTCACAGGATGTTGGTGGACCAAGCTATTATTAAGTATATGGGGAGATAATTCGTAACATACCAATGCTTATCGTATCCAGTAACCTTGCAAGTGGGGGTATGTGTTTGTTTATTCAGTGCCTGGAGTTCAGTCACTTTTGAGATTCAGCCTTTGTTCGTACAGTTGGAAACCAGGGAGATTCTGTCCTCAAGAATACGAAGCAAGAGCAGCTAATGAACGACCCATGACCTGAAAATGATTCACAGGGCTTTTAGATACAGCGTCACATGTCGATGACGGAGATTTCTGTTATTAAGTCATGGAACTTTTTGTCTTGATATAATCGGTTTCACGGGTGTGAAATGGAAATATACGTGCATATGTTGGTTACGAAATCACTAAGGCTCGAGGACTCTGGTGGAGAGATTTTCATTCCTTGTTGAGAATCATTAGTGCCTGGACGTGAGTGGGGACATGAGGGAACTGGAATTCCTTCTGCAGAATGTAAGTTTTGAACTTGAAACTTACCAACCTTTACAAGTGTTACCAATATTGTTTAGTGTTTGGTACTTTTTGGCATTAGGCTATTTAACATTTTATCTCATGTGTTTTTGTGTCTATAAGCTGGGGTCTAATAGTGATGGTTCTGTTTTTCCCCAGGAATGTTTGAAATGGACCCATGATTGTTTGGGGAATATATGCTCCTGTTTAAGTGGGCATTTAAAATGGCCGATGGGAAAAGTGGTCGTTTTAATGGAGCAGAGACAGAAAAAGACTTTTGAAGTTATGTGTGACAGACTTCCATGAAATGGAAGTTACCTCAGAGACACGATGGGAGACAGGGAATAATCCCCACCTTTCATATGTGACTTGCATTATTTTTCTCTTCATTTAGGGAACACTTAAGGAATTTAGTATCTATCCTCCTTAGTTCGTTTTGAATGATTTGTTATCAAGCTTACTTAATAAACTCTATTATTGTAGTTTAGAATTTGATTTACACACCTTTAGACAGGTTAGGTAAATGAAGAGAGAGAGAGAGAGAGAGAGAGAGAGAGAGAGAGAGAGAGAGAGAGAGAGAGAACTTTTCTGCTGTCGAAAACAAGATACCAACCGAACTTCACGTAAGGTCCTATACTCGTACTTCGGTGGGGGGCGGGGGGAGATTAACACATGTGCTCGTTTGTTCTACCATCACCAGTCTACAGCAATAAACCAAAAGCCTTTTGGAATGCTATTACCTTTCCTCTTCTTCAGTGTCATAATATATGCTGATCTAGGAAAGCAAACATGGAACTTTTTATATAGACTTTCCATCTTATCAAATTGACTGTGCTGCAGTTCACTATTTGAGAAAATTATTAAAATATTGCAAAATTCATCCAACAAATACATACATTAAGATTAGTTTATTTCTAATTAGTCTCTCCCAATTTTTCTCATGATAAATTTTATAGTTAATTGGACTGTTTTTTTTTTTTTTTAGCACTCAATGGACTGCTCTGCATGAAGGATCTTTTGTCCTGGTCTGGCTTACGTTTGGTTAATATATGTGCCGTTCAACATGTGATAAAAAAGTTATGTTCAACATTTATGTTAAATATCTTATCTTTATCTTGTCTAGGGTAGGGTACATAACTTCTGATGTTGCCTATTTCCTTATAATACAAAAAGAGAAATATCTCAACAGAAGCAAACAGTACCTTGATCCTTCACAGGCACTTCATCTATCCTCAAGCGTTGTAGGTAGTAGTAATTTACGTTGATTTAGCGTTGATGTGTACGTCAGTATTTTCCATTGCATTTTCTAATAGCTCAAAGAACAGGAAATTTTTAATGAAGAATTGACAACCACAGAGAGGCAGGCATAAAAATTAAATGTCTATGATATTTGGAATTATCCTGTCACTATTGCCCCTAGTTAGCTATAACACATATATGTAGCTTACCACGGGTAGAGACAGACAGATAATCGTAGAAACTACATTCCTTCTAAGGATTCTATCCGTCGTCTGAGAACCTGACGCCTACAGCTCCTAGTTGTCTGTCCGCACATCAGTTGATTGCACGCTGGGAGAATGATTTGCTGGAACGTTTTGTATCTCAGGTTTCTCTTCTTTCTTGCAGCTCAGCTGATCGTGGACGTGGACACTCACTAGATCGGTCAGTGTCCTGGTTTTCTCCATCATCTGTAATAATAGGAAATTATGGAAATCACTTTGCATAATTACAGCGAAATATTATACAGAGAAAAGTAATATCGATTTGGATTATTCATCATTATTATTCAATCCATATAAATTAAGTATGAATAAGAAAATAGAAGTGAGTGAAGGCAAGCTTCCAATATTCAGCCGGCAACAATTCATCATGTAAATAGGGTAAAATACTCTCTGTGAAGACAACTTCAAAGTCCATTAGAAAAACGGATACTTTCATTCTAGAACACAACCATTGTACCTCTCATGCCAGAGACGTGGCATCATTCTCATTCGAAATGAAAATGCGTAAAGATACTTCGCAAATATTCCATGCTACACACAGCTAACAGATAATGACAATAGAATTACTCTCCCTCACGCACAGACACATTAACCGCTGCAATGTGAGCTCTGATCGTAGAAAAGGTCAAAGAGGACACAATGAGATGCAAAACGGGGAACCAGGGTATGAATACCTCGTGGGTATGGACACAGAAGACGATTAGAAACTGGAAGGGGAAAAACATATAATATATATGTATATATATATATATATATATATATATATATATATATATATATATATATATATATATATATATATATATATATATATATATATATATATATATATATATATATATATATATATATTATCATATATATATATATATATATATATATATATATATATATATATATATATATATATAGATATATATATATATATATATATATATATATATATATATATTGTCAGGATATATCCCTCCCTCCTGTAGATGCCCGTGCATCATTAATTTTGCAATGTGGTCTGCTATTCATTTGGCTGTAGGGCCAGGAAAATTGGTGGGCGATGGACGAAAACAAGCATAGTTTGAACTAGATCAGAGCTGTTAGCACCAGTGTATAGCCGTGTAGGAAGCGCCGCCCATCACCTGATTCTGGGAGACAATAGGCTTCCCACTCTCAACCCCCTTTTCACCCCCATCACGTGATGTGGGAGCATTTAGGTATGGGGAAAGTTAATAGGCATAGTGGGACCAGCCGCCAGGTAGGACCTTAACCTCTAAGTGATTAATAGTTAAGGATCCTTTCCCTCTGCTTTTTTGCTGGTGTATGACTCCTTGCAGGTACGATTGGCCCAAAGTTCGAAACACAGCTGCCGCTGTCTGGAGGGATGGCGAGAGAGAGACTCCATTTACCTCGTCAGGAACGCATGTGCTGCCTCCTCTTCCGCTCCTTTGGTTGAACTATCTTTGGCAAGTAAATAATATATACTACGATTTTTCTTTTATTATGGAAAATCAGGTAAATCTTTCAGTTTAATGTAGAAAGGAGGTTAAAAGTTAGATAATAACGTACATGAGACAAAGCTCATTAAAACAATAAGGTTCATATAATTTTTCCACCCTGTCCGAATAGAAAATGATAGTCTTAAGACGAAAATCCCATGATGCTTGCTTTTTTTCCGCTATGTATAACCTCAGTATCTCTATAAATAATGGGGTGACATAAATCTCAACAATGAACCATTCACACTTTGCATATAGCAAACCTTATATCACCCTCACCCTACCCGCAACTGAATCATCTTAAACGGGGAAACGGTTTTCTCGTTATATCTGACGGACGTGAGGCGGATCTTACTTCTTTTTCTTCTCTTGCTCCAGTATATTTTCTCCGCTGTCCCTTTGGACCATTATATTTCCCGGTCACACTCTGCTCTTAAAGTACTCCCGCCTCAGGAAAGGCGCTGCCTTGTCCGCAGGATATAAGTGAATTACAGCTGGTAGGCAGGGCATTCGCTTTGGATTCGAGCTGGAATCACCTCTCTCTCTCTCTCTCTCTCTCTCTCTCTCTCTCTCTCTCTCTCTCTCTCTCTCTCTATTAGTTAACAAGTTCAGCGCTCCACCGAATATATATTTGCTAGGATCTTGAATACTTCTAGACCACCTGAACAAGAGACTACGCTTTAACATAACCAGCTTAGTCTGAAAAGCAACAATAAACCATTACACTTTTACCTGTTATCTCATTTTATTATTATTATTATTATTATTATTATATATATATATATATATATATATATATATATCATA
>NC_089753.1:72352651-72372651 GCF_040412425.1 Macrobrachium rosenbergii | reverse complement strand
TTGTACACTTTGCAAAGAACCCATATCTGGCTCTGTGGGAGGCTGAATGAGTGGCCAGAGCAATAATTGTGGGAGTTTTATTTCCAGGACAATCCTTAAAATTCGAGGAATGCCTGTATTTCTTACATGTATGACAATAAACTTTACTGTTATCTCTACAAGAAGCGGTTATGGTGTGAGTAGGCTGGGAGTTCTGATTAGAGGGGACTTTGACATGGCTCCCCCTTTAGCTTTGCAATGGGGTTCTAAATGACCTACAGTTTCACAATTAGTACACACAGGTGGATTAGTAGGTCCGTTTCTTAGTTGGATCACCAGGGCAGTGGTGTCAGGAGGGACCATGTGCCTATTTGAAGTACTGGAGGCTGGGTGGTTATGTCTTGTGCACATCAGTCAGGCAGCAGCACTCGATAAATAATTTTGGCTGTTTTTCACCAATGCACAGGGCCAAAGGTCCAGGAGCATAATAGAGGAAGTCTTCAAGCTGCATTCGACTCAATATATCCTCGAACTTGTTGCACTCCAAAGTGTCGACCCACTGCCGAAAGGCTCAAGTCTTTTTATAAGGCCAGTTGGACCATGTTTGACTGATCTCCTTGGGAAGACCTCGCCATCTTTGTCTCCAGCGCTCAGGCATAATTTCATGTGCAATTGCTACAGCTTCAAATTTCCTTGTTCATCGCCATTTTCTAATTTAAGGCGTCCTGACCCTTACCAGTCATATGTTTTGCAAGAATCATGGCCTTCTCAGTGTCAGTCGACTTGTACTCAGAGAAGATGACCTCCACATGGTCAAGCCATGCTTCTGGCTCTGCTTCATTCCACTTCAGCATTAGGTGGCTGATATTTAAAATCATGGAAGGAGCAGAGACCAAGGTGGGATTTTCGGCTCGGTGTTGGGCCAGTGCCATGGCACTGTCCTGCTTGGCTCAGTCTATTTCAGCTTCCTTTTCCTTTAAGGCTTGTTGATTCTGTTGCTCCTTGTCCCTTTCTTGTGCCAAGGCTAGTTCATACTGGTACTCCTTCTCTTTCTCTTGTGCCAATGCTAGTTCATGTAGGGGGTTCTCTTTCTCTTATGCCAAGGCTAGTTCTTGCTGGTGCTGCTTTTCTTCCCTGTCATTTCTCTCTTTCCTAGCAGCATCGAGCTGGGCTTGGACCCAGTTGGTCAGAACTGTCGCCTTCAGTCCCAGAATTTTCCTTGCCTCTGTGAAGGTCTTGATTTCCTCATCTGCAGACATGTTGCTGATGCATAGAGCAGGGTCTAATTCTCCAAAATATGTTGAAAAGTGTAGGATGGCCACATAAACAATTGTGTGAAGGATGAAATGGCACTCTGGACTGGCAGAGCATGTTCTAAATAGGGAAGTGGGATTTAGAAGGCTCGAGTGAAATGGAAATGTCCCTTAGTAATGGTGACGCTTGGAATGGGAATGCCTCCTTGAAAAAAGGATGGCACTGGCACTGATGTGCAATATGGTTACGAAGAACTGAGATATAACACACTACGAGATTTACACGCAGATGTGATTGAGTTCTGAAGAACTGAATAATTCAAAGGCACATAAGTACAATTAATAGGTTTGCAAGGCACAAAAATGTGCAGATTGGTTCACAAGGAACGATGGACTGTTACGAAGAAACAGTAAGATTGGTTCACAAAGAAAGGTTTGGTTAAGCTTACATGAGGCAATCAATATTCAAGCCAATCATGCATAGGCTGATTGTTTAAAGCAATTAATTAAATGGTATGTAGTGGACGATGGCACTTGAAGAGCCTCGATGGCTCAGTCGGTTACAGCAGCAGCTTCGGACTTCGTAGAGGTCTGTGGCGTGGGTTCAAATCCGCAGCCGACTGATCAGAGAGGCAGACACTTTGCTGTCCGTGTAGACATCCCGGGATTATATATATAATCAATGGATAGGTTTGCTTAAAAAAAGCAAATGGATGTTACAGACTAAATACACACACAAAACAAAGCCACTACAAATACCTTCTAAAAAACATAACAACATCTCACATGTCTCGAACTACTCGCCATACCCGCGCAATAACTTCTCGCTGCTGGGAAGAAAGGGCGTTGGGTCGGGTATGATGAAACATACGCTACCGGGGTCTAAAGCGGTGTCAGGCAGGGCAGCCGATCGAGACCACAGGTCTACCCTGAAGCCAAATTAAAAGTCCTTCAAAGAAGGCATCGTGCTTACCCCATACAAAAATGGGAAAAAAAGCACGTTAAAAGAAGAAGTGGACGATGGCACTTGCATAAGTTTGGTGTATATAAAACAAAGGAAACGGACAGAGCCAGTTGTGAATAAAGATTTGTGTTCAATAAGAACAGATTAAAATAATTAAATGGACTTCCAGGGCGACAACGAGCCCGAGGTTAGGCTGTATAGTAACACACAGATAAAATCAGCAATATAAGTGGAATAGTTGAGTACAGGCTATTAATCAGTTTGAAAACTTCCCAATTGGGATATATATGACTGGTAAACCCAAGTAAAATGCTGCCTAGTACATTAAATGGGTTTGCATTATTTGAAGCAATAACTATATTCACTTGTCCAAGACGTAGTGGAAAATCAACACTCGTTGGACAGTGGCTTTGTATATGATGCGATTCCAGAGATCAATATCTAACACGTAAATTTTAAGTTTGCTGACTCGAGGAACTCGATTATTTGAAAGGCAATATTGGTATTTGAATCAACTCTTGTAGCCAAGTTAATGATACATGCTCCCAACAATGGTGGATAGCAACAGGTAACTTAAGAAATCTCATTCGACAGAATGAATAACTCAAAGCATATAAATGGACATGTGAAGTTTGCATTTTTTTTATAAATGAAGAATGACTGTACTCACAAGTTAAAATAATAATTATGGGTGTGTTTTCTTTTCACGTTAAAGTGAAAAGATTTTCGTTACAGTGATATAAAAAACTTGTGCAAATATAAAACAGTGCATAATGAGAATGTAATGACAGCGCCGCAATGCGTTTGACAGGTCAGTGACTAATATGGCAGCTTGTTATGACAGTTCAAGGCCAAATCATATGCACGTGTGTGGGGGAGTCAGTTGACTTTCAGAGTCACTGTGTGATTATTTATAAACATGGCTGGCTTTCTGAGGAAGTAGCTACCCGAACACAAGCAGTTCTTTCTTTATTTACAAGATACAAAAGGAAATACATGAATCTATTTTGATGGAATGATGCACAAATGTATGTAGAAGTTATTTAACACCTAAAACCACAAATAATTGCCCTACTGGGCTAGGAATGTTTTTAAACAAACCTGAGGTGACGGTCTATTGTGTATGTCAGTGTGTGGAGCTAAGTTAAGAGCAAGAGACAAGGGAGTGGCTGGTATTGCCTGGTGTGGTGATGGGTAGCCAACGCAGCCTTTCCTATCTTACATGGAGGTAGCAAATTACACAGCCTAAATCAAAGAGAAAATTGCTCACTTTCCTCTCATACACATGCACTGAGCTCACCTTGCTAATGGTTCACTACTACCTACGATGGCTAGCTAGTTTCATGCAAAAGTGCACCAACATGCAAATGGCAAGAAAACCCTAACTTGATAACTCACAACTCCTGACTGAGAGTGCCCTGTCTGCCAACACTGAGAAATTTGTAGGTCATTATTTGTGCCTTGCTAAATTTAAACGCTCTGCTGCTAGTCGTGTTTGCTCTTGCTTTTCCTATTGGATTCCCTTTCTAATCACAAAAGTCAAAATATAGCATGCATTAAATCACTAATTTTCTACCTATCTAATGTGCAATAAACAAATAAAACACTCTGATTCTAAAACCATGTTACCTTCCATTTCTGGTTCCAGATTGACTTTGAAGATAAATGTTGCGAGTTTGTATCAGTTGCTAAAGTTGAGGGGGGAGATTTCTCTTGGATTTCTCTACATTAAATCTAATCCCATCAATTAGCAATCGTGCTGGCAAAATCCACCAATGTTATGGATTACAGGGGATGGTGGGGGTGACTACATGTTTAAGTTAATAATCTTAGCCTCACAAAACCTCTCGTAAGCCCACAAACAGAATAATTAAAAGAATAATTACCAATTGGTAAGGTCGCCAAGTGAAAGTGTGTTTCTTAACATTAGTTGATTATTTACACACACAGTAGGGTGAAATTAACAGGGAAAAATTTGACTCTGTCACTAAAATAACAAAGCGAATGAGTACACAACAGCAATTACTGACTGAATGACAATGCATGAAATTTACAAATACTGGCCACTTGTAAGTGGTCACTGAGCCAATAGGCACTGAAATTTTATCACCCTCTGTATGGGCAGATTTCTTCAGGCAATTGGGAACACAGAGGCATGGCTACGTAGGTAACTGCACTGATAGCACTCCTGGAAATGATACAACTCTAGATAAGACTATTAACAGATTAAAATTTCTCTATAAATGAATTAATGCGAAAATTGGGGAGGGGGGGGGGGACTCTACTCATTTCCATCATATCTCAGAGTGAAAGGGGTAAGACGAATGGAATGTTAGCAATTAGAGCGCTAATTGGTCAGGGAGTTGGGTCAAATTCACTGGTATGTTAGGTCTTAGTCGCCTGACCAGGAAAAACCTTAGAAGCATAAGTATTTAGGTTCCAACTCTTTTTATGACCGTTGTGTCCGAATTGCTAATGCCCTGGACTCTCACTCAACAGTCTATGTATCTAAGGTTTTTCCTAGGCAGGTGGCTAAGGCCTAATATATTAATGACAAACCAGAAAATTACTTTCACAACAAATCAAAGAGCACCAATATTGTGTGAGAACTGGCCAAATATCGAATGCAATATTCATGCATATGAGAGATTAAGACCATCCTATTAACTGGAGTGAAGCATGATCTTTAGTCCCATGTAACAACACAGTTAAAAGGAATATCATTGAATCTTGTTTTATCAAGTCAAATAATGGAAGCGTTCTGGGTTTAAGTCTTGGTTTGTTTAAACTGGATGCCTTAATAATTAAAAAAGATTTTGATAAATAGACGAAACAAAATTTGTATTCAGTTTTATATATGTTTCTGGATTTTGAATGGGTAAGATTCCGTATCTATTATAGTAAAGTGTATGGTTTTAGTTTGTGACCGCATGATCACGGGTTATCCTGGATCAGCTTTTTGTTTGTTACTCTTTGGCAATTAACCATCTGGTATTGAGTTTTATACATGTTTTGATTTTGTATGGCTAAACTCCTGTATCTCTTGTGGCTAAGTCTATGGTTTTAGTTTGTGACCACAAGATCACAAACTGGATTGCCTTTTTGTTTATTACCCTTTGGTGATTAACCATCTGGTAACCTTGTTCTTTTTGTTCACCTTGTAACCTTCTTTACAACTGTCTCATTTGTGCCCCGACAATGTGTGAATAAACGTGAAAGCGCTTAATACTGAACTTCTGCCTGTAATTTTCCTGTGGATTTGCTTATATATATATATATATATATATATATATATATATATATATATATATATATATATATATATATATATATATATATATATATATATATATATATATATATATATATATATATATATATATATATATATATATATATATATACTATGGATATGAATACATAATTCCCTCCTCGCCTGTTGTCATTTGGAAGACAGTCCCAAGGAAGCAAGCCCTCTGCTAATCCGTATTTCCAGTTATATGGAACAATAGATTCGACGTTTTCCTCTTCCTATGCCTCATTAAAATGTCATTTTAATTTGACCTCTGTGATATCTGGACAAAGGTTTTCTATTCTAGATTAATGTATTGTCCCTGGGAGACAAAGAAGTAAAGGTCGTAATGACTTCACATACCAGTAAAGTGTTTGCTCCTGACATGCCCCAGCACTGGAGCTGGCTGATAGAGGAGGGCATAAAAGGCTGAGAAGGAAGGCAAGCAGAGAGAGTTACATGCAAACCACCTCCAATGGAGCCTGTACTTCGTGGCTTCCCCCAGAGCCCTTTGTGTGGCCAAGAGCTTCTCAGCCAGTCCTATCTGAGCACGAAATCTCCATTCAACAGTTAAAGGTAAAGTCCAGGTAGAAGTTCTTTGTCCATTCCTTTTGTCCTTAATCTCATTTCTGCCTCTCTTTTCAACGTCCTAAGACCCATCATTTCATTGTCAATATAAATCATCAGTGTTAAGCAGTAATAATTTGCTTAATCATAAAGTGACGTCTCACTTCTTGAGTCTCCAACAGTTTCTCTTTGTATAATTAGACTGTGTTTTTGTGTATCAAGTGTTAATGTGCCTTTTCTCCATGTTTACAGAAAGGCTGTAAATACTTTTGTGTCTCCATCTGTTCCACTGTGTCCTCAGGCATCAGTCAACGCCATCCAGTAATTTAAATTTTTACTGCCTCATTGTTTGGCATTCCAGTTATTGAATTTTAAGCCATTTGACAGACTTAAGTAATGATTGCATATTTATTGGGCATTCAAGTTAATTAAGTTTGTGTTAGTTGCACCATAAGTCCCAAGGGCCAGTGGGAATGGCTCTGTGTAATTTATACTTCTGATTAATTGTAAATACATACTATTAACTAAGATCTAGATTTCTCTGCTGAATCATTCCTCAAATTGAAATTTCTTTGAAAGCAACATTTTCTTGTTTCTTGTCAGTGTTGATCACCAGCCAATTCATGTGATGCCAAGATAAGGATAATAGATCAATTAACAATCATAAGCATGGCGAACATGGCCAGCATGTGATTTCAGCTTGCATTGCTTGTGCAACATTCAGCAACTAGCATTTGCTAGTGTAATTTGCAACACAGAAATGAACCTGCAATGTAAAATTCCTTTTAATTCTATGGGCATATAGTGGACAGAGGTATACAGCATAAGTATTCATTTTACCATTTTCTATTTGTGCATTTGTGATTAAGGAATACTTAAAATTCAGAATTTCATACTGTGTGCTTTTAAGGGCAGCAAATATCATCTGTCTGAGTTAGCAAATTGCATGACTTAACTAATTAGGAATTAGCTAAGAAGTGAATAAGTGAAGTGATACATCTAGAGAAGAGTTTTCAATTTCTCTCTGTTTGCAGTGAAATTTGCTAAATTTACATAGTTAGGACATTGATATCTGGCAACCTCCATATTACCAATCCGCTCGTGCTCACACCAACACCGCTAAGCACTGTTGTCTCTCACCTCAGCTGTGTAAGAAGAATTCCTAGTAAAATAAAGTAAGAAATCGTAATACCCAGCGTTTATGTAATTCTATGCATATGCCTAAATTATTCTATCATAGAAAATTCGTACTTCATTTTGTATCATGTAGATTAGCAAAGTTCTCATGTTAAGTACGTAATTTTGCATCTAGTAAACAGACTCACACTTACTCTCAACTGTGTATGTCTCACTTGACCACCAACACTCCATCTGGTCACGTATGTAGACATTGTCACATGACGACAGACATCTCTTGTTCCTGTCTATACCTGGAACTATCAGCAGCGTGTCTGCCATTTCAGGTTAGCTGTCTTTTGCCGATCGCGCTGTCATTGATATATCTCCTCTACACAAAAATTTGATCATTTAAGTGATATCACAGTTAGATAATTATTTTCCAATTGCTTACAAGGTTTTACAAATTGAGTGCGTTCCCAGCAAATTAACATCTTCTGTTTGAGTGTTAGTAACTTTGCATATGCCCATACATCTTTCCCATGCGTAAAATCATTCATTGAATTGATCAATGTGTGACGTCATAAGACTTTGATTAAAATTAGGTCACATGCATGCTATTTTTTATATTGCTGTAATTTATAATTTGTTATACATTTATCCCCGTGGAAACCTTCTGTAAAAAAAGAAAACTATCTAAAATGTATAATCCACTAAACACTGGAAGTTACATCCCTCACAGTTCAGAATAAGACATAACTTTTAATGGTAAGAATATTGCCAGTCTAAACAATTTATATGTGAATGGTGTTATTGCTTTTAACCCACTGCTTTGTAACTTGCTTGTATTTGTGAACTGTTTGCATGCTATTGTTTTACAATGTGCTTTGTGAAAAACAAAAAATTAAACAACCTCAGATAATTGATTACTCATTTGCCTGCCTCAAACACTTTCAGTCTTCTCAAAACTATTTAGAAATGTTAACCTCTGCACTTTACCTACGTCTTGTTTTTAGTTGCAGTTCTGATTCTTCAGAACCTCAATCTAACCAGGAAATCATTGTCTTGAACAAAAAACAAACTCATTCTTTTGAATAAATTACAGTTCTTCGGAACAAACCAGATTCGTTCTTTTAAACAAATCACCCCTCTTCAGAACAAACCAGTATCGTTCTCTTGAACAAATTACAAACACATTCGTTTGAACAAATTGAGTTCTTCGGAACCTCACTTCTGCCAAGTTTGCACTGTTTCGAGCTATTGTCACGCTGTATGTAACATATCTGGCACCTCCACTTCCACTGGCAAACGTTGCGATTGTCGTGTGTATCATAACACAACATTCATCTCAAGGGTTTTGTGTACTCTGCCTAACTTCATCTGTGATTGCACTTCACCTTTGAGTTGCACACAAGTCTGCCCCATTTGGGCGACTTGTGCCACCTATTTGCTCACCAAATGCCCTTAAGTGCCAACCCTTTTGTGTAAATATTGCATTACTGGTTACAGTATTCATAGGCCCTCACCTGAATTACTGGCAATTAGCATCTGGCCCAATGCCACCCACCCCTGTTCTCTGGAACCACTTATCTTGTCTGGAATGACCTTGCATTTAGTGCCAGTGCCTCACCAAAGGGGCACTCCCATTACTGAGTAGCCAACCATGGTGCCACTCTCATTTACTTGGCCACCCATTAGCCCAAACCATTGCATAACCACACCCTGCCAAAAGCAGAGTGCCATTTCCAGGTCATGCAATTGATTGTACATGGTCTACCACTTACCTATCTTCACACCTTGTTTGGAGCTATAGGCTCACAACAATCTCAGCAACATGTCTTCGACTGCTGACAATTACAGGAACTTCCTATGACTTGGGAAGGAGCTGAATCTCAGGGAGGAGCAACTGAACTCATGGGTTCAAGACCAAGTAGCTGCTGCAAAAAGGGAGAAAAGCAAAGGAGGAGAGGGAGAGAAAAGAGAGAGAAGAAGTGGCAGAGAAGTAATGACAGTTTGAGCTAGCCTTGGCCCAGGAGAAAAGAGCCCTCTCTGAATTAGAAAGACAAGAAAGGGAAAGCCAGTGCAACCATGAGTTAGCACTTGAAAAATTTTGGCAGGAGAGTGCCATAGCACTCGCACAACATAGGGCCGAGCATCCCACTCCGGCCACTCCACAGTCCACTCTCAACAGCATAAGCTTGTTAATTCCAAAGTGGAATGATGCCGGACCTGAGGCCTGGCTCGAACAAATGGAATGTGTCTTCACCAAGTTCGAGCCTACTGCAGCAGAGATCTTCCTGATCACTGAAAAACACATGGGCAGAAAGGGTCTAGTCACTCTCCGCTCCCTAACCGATGATGCTCAGGGGAACCTCAAAGATGTCAGGAAGGCCATCATCAAGACCTATAAAATAACCCCTGAATGCTGGAGACAACGTTGGCATAGCCAGCCAAAGGAATCAGGTCAAACTTGGACATACTGGGCCTATCACAGAACTCGAGCTGTGAAGCATTGGCTAGAAGCCCTCAACATCACAACGTTTGAGGAACTCTTAGAGCGCGTGCAACTCAAAGACTTCTTCTATTATGCTCCAAGTGCATTAAAGAAATATCCCAAGACCTTCGATGAGTGTTGCCATTTAGTGGCTGACTGGGACGCTTATCAGTCTCATGCCAGTTCCCTGCATCGAAAGATCATTCCTCCAAGTCACTCCTCATTGCAAGCCCAACCAAAGACTGGGTCCTCTTCTAAAATTTCTGTTTGCACTCATTGCAAAAAGAAGGGGCACTTGGAATCCCAGTGCCACTTTAAGGGAGGAACCACTGCAATGCCTCGGCCTGATCAATCCAAGAAACAACCTCAACCTTCCCCAGCTCCTTAAAAGGACTTTAGCAAGATTTATTGCACTGCATGTAAAATCTATGGGCACTCATTCCTCTGGAAGAATTGCCTAAGCAAAGCAACTGCACCCGCCATTGCACTGGCATTTACCAATCATCCATCTCTTAGGTCCTCCAGCCAAGGCCCCTATATCTGGGGCGCCTCCTTGGCAGCTCAACCACTGCAAGCAAGGTAAGGCATTTGAAGACACTGATAAGGAAAGACAAATCTCCCCTGATAAAAAGACAAATCTTGTCACCATTGAGAGTATTAATCGGGTAAAATTGATTCTCCCAACAATTCGTTTGAGAGTCACCAGGCCCCACCAAACCAATGTCTGCACACTTGCAGTAGCAAATTACATCCCTAGAGGGTATGACCTCATCCTAGGACAGGACTCTCTGTCTCCACTTAACTCAAAACATTCCAAGAGTTCTGACTCCTCACAGTCTCCATCAGGCACAAATAGCCCTCACAGACCTGCCCCAGAACCACTGCCAGGGCCACATGAGTGCCCTGAGCAGTGCCATGCTCCATCCTCCTTGGTCATCGAGCCTTCAGACAGTTTAATTCCTATGCCTGGCCCGGCCTTAGTGCCAGTGCCAGAGCACATCGTAGGTCTCCCTTCAGGAGGTCCCCAAATTTCCCCAAACTCCCAACCAGTGCCACTTGGGTCCCTTCTGGATTCATGTTCCATTTGTTTTTGGTCATTGAGCCCTCTGGTGTGGCCTCCCATGCCTGGCCTGAGTTTGTGCATTGCAACCTGCGAACCCCTCACACCACAATCTCTTCCTCTCTTTCCCAGTTCTCAAAAGATAAGATTCAACTTCCCTGCCAGCACCACTTGTTGCAGTGCCAAAGAACTGTGACTGCAAATGCCACTCTCTGTCCATCCTGAACATCGTTGCCAGCTGGAGTAATTGACACTGAGCCCTGGCCCTGACTTGGTTCCAGAGCCACTCCTCCTATAACATTAAACCATTAACCTAAGCCATAAAGCCAGTGCCAGAAAAGTCACCATAGATCGTTTCAGGTAGTCCCAAGTCCACCGATTTCCTCTCTTCTCACTTTGAAATAATTTGGCACCAGCACTGGTAAGAGATGCCAACCCTACTTCTTTTACTATCGCCAGGGTCCTTTGTAACATTGTAACTTTTTCTTCTTGCAGAGACTCAATCACTTATACTCATTTTAACCCATGCCCAGCTGGTCATTTAACTTTGCATCACCTCACTGCCCAATGCAAAACCACTTCTTCCTCCCTTTCCCAGTCTTCAGAAGATTTCATTGATGGAAAATGCTTCCTGGCTCAGCTGCCACCAACTTAGAAAAATGGAATGTCAGGTGGTAGAAAGTGTTGTATGAAACTGTACTTTTAGTTGTTGCATCTACCTAACAGGTGGCAGCCTGTCTCTCCTCAGTTCAGGCTGCAACCTTAGTTGACATAAGTGTAACCATCACACCATGTAGCCAAAATTAGGTTCAAAAGAAAACTCAATTTCGTAAAGAAGTTAGCCTAAAGTAGTATTAAATAATTGTCCTGCTGCACTCATGCCAACCTATAGTCACGCATTTTAATTGAATATCTTGGCAACAGTTAAAGTAGGATGCACATGTCGATCCCCAGGGTTAATCTCACCTTTGTCAGTGTGTAAAAATACTTTCCTCTTGTAACTTTGTATCATTTGTAAATTTAATCTTATGTTTTGTTATCACTTGTTTATTGGTAGGCATAATTATTTATTAGTATATTTGATGAATAAATGAGTGTCTATAAACAATCCTCTGCAACGTCATGAAAAAATCGCTGAACAGAAGATTCACTTAATGTTGAGTTACCAAAATATATATTTTCACATAGTTTATCGTTATAATTAATTTATCTCTCATAAGAGCCAAAAATGGGTCTTGGGGACACTAAGGCCTCACCTGGAGAAGTGCCTGAATCGCTCAGCAAGATAACCCCCATGGACTTCACAAAGTTTATTTTGAATGGATTAAATTGACTTTCTTAGGTTTCGATGGTCATAAATGGAAGAAATCTGGAACTTTGTTCGCAGATTGTTTTATGCCTTCGTTTTATTATTGTATTTGCTTGAAATGACAACAGATGTCAAATCCATTTCTGGAATAACAATAAAGTAGTATTAAACTTTTGCATTACACTTTATGAAGTTCCTCATGCCGTTTGACTGTTGTTCATTATTAAATGCAATTACTGCGTAATTTTACTTTATGTACATTTTGCAAATTGGTTTAGGAAGAGACAGTAATGTCAAACATTGGGCTCACTTGAAGAATGTTTTCATTACTCAAAGACGTCAAACTGTATTGTCTTGGGAAGCTGCTAGGGTATGGGTACATCTGTTTCCTCTCGTCATTTGGAAGGCAGTCTTTGATTATAATCCAGAGGTTGCTAATCCATATTTCCAATTAAATGAACAATAGATTCCACATAGTCGAAAGTACCTTTCCTTTTCCTCCTCCTATGCCTCGCTAAAACATAACTCTGACTTGACCTTTCAAAGATCTCTTTAGGAAAGATTTTCAAATGACAAAATTAATATTGTCTCTGGGTCAGAGAAGCAATATTATTAAAAGGCCTACTCATACCCCAGGCACTGGGAGCTGGTCCTTTTTCTCCCATCAGTTTTGAAGGAGGGCAAATGGGAAGATTACAGACAAAATCCCCACCAAGGGATCACGTGTACGCTCCTGCAGAGCCCTTTGTGGCGAAGAGCAACCCGTTTTGGCAATTTACCTGGGCAAAATCTCCAATCAGCAGTTAAAGGTAAAGTCATGATAACACTCTTGACGTTCCATTTGTCCTTATTCTCATTTTTTCTTTTTCAGTGTACAGACCCATCATTTTATTGTCATCACTAAATCATCAGTGTTAAAACTCATAAGAAGCAATCATGAGTGTCTGTCGTGGTGTTGAGTCTTAGAAAGTTTCATTTTGTATAATTAGATTGTGTTTTTGTCATGTGTTTTGCTGCTGTTTTCCACATTTACAGAAATGGATATCGTGTCCCATCGTTCCATGTATTGCTATAAATATAAAACCCATCTAGCAATTTAACTTTTACTGCCTCATTGTTTGGCAATCAGATTATTGAATTTTAAGCCATTTGACAGATTTAAGTAATGATTGCATAATTATTGGGCATTCCAAAAAGAAAAAAAAATAGGAAGAAAAAGTGAAAGGCCATTTTTTTAATTTATCTTTAACCTATTATTATTAACATTAAACTGGTATTAAATTAAATTGAGTTATTTCTCTTACTGATTCCTTTCTCAAATCGAAATTTCTTTTAAAGGAACATTTTCTTGTTTCTTCTGAGTGTTTGACTGATAGAACAAGATATATATAATAGGGACGTATCAGTCAGGTCGCTGGACGGTTTCGAGGGATAGAATTGAGTATTTCATTGTTAATATGAGCATTCATATTGATTAATTCAAGCTTTGAGAAAACAGGGATAATAGATATATATTATATATCGCCGCCTCTATATACAGAGATCAGTTGTATGATAACGATAATTTATTCGTATCACATTCGCTATATTGATTCTAGGGAAGATGTAGAAGGCTTATAACCATACACATATATGGTATGTGTATGATAGTTAAGACAAAATCACGAAGGAAAGAGTGACCTTAGTTTTACCAGACCACTGAGCTTTTTAACAGCTCTTTAAAAATAAGTATTCAAAGAAAGTTTATATACATGACAGATTTAGGATTTCAAAGTTGAAAAAATGTGTACCTGGACCCAAAGAAACTTCTTCAGAATTTCAGACCTACTCTCTATGGTTAATATTTAAAAGATTTTCCAAACTTAGGCTCAATGGCTCAGAAGCAGGGACAGGCTAATTAAAAAAGATTTCGTCAAAGGTGTCTTCCTCAAAACAAAATATGTTATAAAAGTTCAACAATAATTCTATTTATAATTCTTGGCTTTATTAGCTAGGTGACCCATATATAAGGAAAGTTATTCATTTCAATTCATTCAAATACACTGGAAAATTCGTTAAGTAACTAATTTTTAATCAACTCAGTTTTTTTTTCTTTTATTCATTCTTCACCATTTTACTTACATCCTCGAAATTACTTCTGTAAATATTCAAGATTAAACTGACACCTTGCTCCTTGCCGTCATAGCAGTCTTCTAAAAGTTACCTTAGGAAGAGAATCATTTCTTCCTATCCTTCCTCTACAACTCAACCTTTCCATCTTTGTTTCACAAAAATGAGATTTCTCTTAATAGTTTCAACTTTCACAAATTTCTCATCAACACAAATATCAAACAGTATGCTATGATTGGCTGATATATAAAGATATATCCATATATATATTTTATATAGTGTGTTGCTGTTTTATATCTATATATTTATTTTTATTAACATTCCTTTACATGTTTATATATATATAAAAATATATATATGAAATTAAAGATTTTATATATGATTTATATATTTAAATAAAGACAAAATCCATGAAGGAAAGAATGAAACAGTGGTTTGCTACAAGTTACTTTCACATAAAACTTTTTACTTGGCAAACTGAAGAAATATAAAAATATGTTTACAAAGGAAGGTCGTATAAATGACAGATGGGGTATTGCAAAGGAAAAATAAATACCTGGAGTCAAATACAATGAAGAATTAAAAGACCTAGAAAAAAAAGGTTATAATATTTGATGATTTTACAAAAAATTAACTCAACGGCTCAGAAACAGGGACAGGACAATTAAATATTATAATTTGCAAGGAAATGGTTCCAACAAAAACCTTTTCCTAAAAGTACAACTCAGTAATTCTCATTTGGTAAACAAGAAAAATTTTCATCACCCATTGAACATTTTTACAAAAAAAAAAAAAAAATGATATTAAAATGCCACATAATAGCCATTAAACATACAAATGCATAGAAAATATATATAAGGTAATTAAAAAGCCAAATTAATTCAGTGATTTTATCTTTTAGGTCATTCTTGAACATTTTACTTATAAGAAATTTCCAAAAATTCATGCCAGGACTAAGATTAAAATTACAAGTGAAGTAAGCTGTATAAAGCAGATTCTAAAAGGTTTTGTGAAGAGAAATCTTTTGGTTTGGTAATCACTGAACTTTCACTCCAGTTTATCCTGTGTAAACAAATGAATGAATATTGCATTGGATGTTTGCCCATTTTTGACAGAGTATATGGTTTAATCCGTACATCTAAATCTTTGCTTGATTGGCCCATATAAAAGAGGGCGTCAGTCAAACATGGAATTTTATATATTCTGTTGTTTTCCTTAAAATCTATTTTTTAATTAATATTCCCTTTAATGTGTTATTATAGGAAAAAACAAGGTTGACATTAAAAGATTTTAAGAAATTTGTTATGTTTTCAAAACCACTAAAATAACATCAAAAAGCTGATAATGTTCTTATTTTTTCTTTCTCCAAAGTTACTTTCACTATAAAAGTTTTTGTGGGCTTTTTATAACAAATATCTACAAAAAATAAAAATAACATAAATCTGTCCCTTTTTCAAGTCATGTATTCGATTTCTTGATCCAAATACAGTGAAAATGCTCTTAAAAACATAGAAGAAAAATGGATATTTTGATATTAAGGTGATGGCCTGAATAAAACTGGCCATAATTAAAATGTTTGTTGGTTGGTTTCCTATAAATAACTGAATAATTGCCTATGCTGCCTATTATCAGTACTGTTGGCTCAGTATCATATAAACATTCGAAATATGTTACCAAGCTCCCATCCCCGTTACTTAGAACTATCTCCCATTCTCACATATATAATTCTCTAGATCTAGTTGATAAATTAAACAAAATCGGTTTTTTTGCTCCACTGATAGATTTGTTAGTTTTGATGCTTGTTCTCTTTTTTACTAAAGTCCCTATAGATTCTATTTTAGAGTTTCTTAGTAATGAACTAATCCATCATGAATTACCTCTACCTGTAAGTCATATTATTTCACTCACTAGGTTGTGCATTTGTGATTGCAAGTTTATATTCAATAGTGAATTCTACCAAGAAATATTTAGTATGGCAACGGGCAACCCTTTATCCCCACTCCTCTCAAACTTGTATGTAGAATTCTTTGAAAAACGATTTTTACCTAATATCATTTATATTCCTTTAAAGTGGTATAGATATATTGACGATATTTTGGCGGTTTTGCCTGCTGGTATTGATGTAGATGACCTAATCTCTTAATTTGAATAACCAGGTACCATCCATTAAGTTTACTTTAGAATTAGAAAAAGACAATTGCCTCCTTTTTTAGATGTTTTAATATATAGAGCACTATTTTCAATGCAAATTCGATATTTATAGGAAACCAACCAACAACTTAACTTTGTCCATTTTATTCAGGCCATCACCCTAATATCAAAATATCCATTTTTTTCTATGTTTTTAAGAGCATTGCGCATTGTCAGTCCCCAGTATTTGGATCAAGAAATCGAATACATAAGAAAAATAGGGACAGATTTATATTATCCTTCACATATACTAGATATTTGTTATAACAAAGCCCACAAAAAGTATTATAGTGAAAGTAACATGGAGAAAGAAACCCCTAAGAACATTCGTAGCTTGCCTTTCTTTTAGTGGTTTTGAAAACATAAAATCATTGCAATAATATTTTAATGTCAACCTTGTTTTTTCCTATAACACACTAAAAGGAATGTTAATAAAAAATAGCACTAAGGAAAACAACAACATATAATATATAAAATTCCATGTTTGGACTGCCCCTCTTTTCATATCGGCCAATCAAGCAAGGATTTAGATGTACAGATTAAGCAACATAAGTATTGTGTCAAAAATGGGCAAACATCCAATGCAATATTCATTAATTTAAGTGAAAACTCTCACATGACAAATTGGACTGAAATTTCAGTGATTGCCAGATTGAAATATTTCTCTTCACAAAATCTTTTAGAATCTGCTATTATACAACTTACTTTCACTTGTAATTTTAATCTTAGCCCTTGCATTCATTATTTGGACCCTTGTATAAGTAAAATGTTCAAGAATGACCTAAAAGATAAAATCACTGACTTAATTAAAAATTTAGTTAACCATATATATAATTTTTCTATATATATATATGTTTAATATGTATAATTTTCTTTGTAAAAATGTTCACCTAAAGACAAAAATCCTTTTTTTTTGCTTTTACAAAATGAGAATTATTGAGTTGTACTTTTATAACATTTTTTGTTGGTCAGTCACCTTCCTTGTATAATCTTTTAATTGTCCTGTCCCTGCTTCTGAGCCGTTGAGCCTAATCCTTTGTAAAATCTCTTAAATATTAACCTTGTTTTGGTAGGTCTGCTAATTCTTCAATTGTGTTGGATTCCAGGTACATATTTTTTCCTTTGTAATCCCCATCTGTCATTTATATGACCTTTCTTTGTAAACTTATTTTTATATTTCTTCAGTCTGCTAAGTAAAGGACTATAAGTCGAAAGGCCTTGCAGCACTCCACTGTTTTTGTCTTTCATCACATTCCATAATTTCGTGATTCAGTTATACGTACACACACACACACACAAACACACACACACACACACACACACACACACACACACACACACACACACATTTATATATATATATATATATATATATATATATATATATATATATATATATATATATATATATATATATATATATATATATATATATATATATATATATATATATACATACATTTGTCTTTATATATATATATATATATATATATATATATATATATATATATATATATATATATACACATATATATATATATATATATATATATATATATATATATATATATATATATATATATATATATATATTGTCCCAAAGTGATCAAGCACCTGGTTATTACACAATTAATAAGACCAAAAGTTACTCACTTCAAGCCAGACATGTGAAACCTCATAACAAAAATATTAAGACTGAATACTCTAAAGGTACAGTGATCCCTTAAAACTTGCTTATCACTTGAAAAAAATCAATCTAGCTTTATCAAGTTATGGGTGAGGTAACAACTAATAAGCTATAAACAGACTAGTGGAAAATGGGCATCACTTCATCAAACACATAACAGTTTCCCTGGTTCTATTTCACTTTGATGAAGGAGAACTAGACAGATATATCACTTAAATATTGTACACATTCATTAATTTCTCTAATCACTGGTGGTCAAAATGAAACACTGTGCTTTTAAAACTTTAAACAGACAAATTTATTTTAAGTTCAAAAGTTATAGCAGAGTTCACAATCTCAAAAAGATTTACTAATACTTGACAACAGTGTAAGATTTAAGCATTTCTTAATCAAGATGAATTCACAAAACTTTAATTTATCAAGAAAGCAATTGGTTAAGTAAAATTCAAACCATTAACTCTCACTCAAGTTTTAAATATAAGTCTGAACATCTGCAACTAGCCCAAGTGTTCACTAAGACATTAGTAAATGGGAGTCAATACAGGTATTCATTGAAATCTTAATAATAAGTATGCACTAACAAAAAGCTAAGTAATCACCAACACAAACTTTGGAAAACACTGTGTAATTATAAAATTGGAGCAATATGATAACACAGACAAATAAGAATGAAATATGCAAAATTGGAAATATACCAACGGCAATTTCACTAAGACAAAAATATGTTTAAAGATTATATCAATCTTTCAAAAGATTACCTTCACTTAAAAAAAAAAAAAAAGCTAATCTTGCATCTTACTAAAGCTTCCTCAAAGACAACACTAACCAGTCACAATTATTTGCACTTACTAAAATATAGTTAACAGCAAGACACATTAGAACTCACTATAAGAGATATTATCCACCTCTTATCAAAATAATCATTCTCTATGACAATAACAGTACAAAACATATCAAGTAAGAATCTTACCTTCTTCAACAGAAAACAGTAAAATACATTTTCACAATGCATGCACAATATAAACACCTTAGATCATTCTTACAAAACGTAAACACTTTGTGGGTGAATTTGACAAAACTTATGCTTTTGTGGAAGGAGGATAACCAGCTTTATATATATACCCTTTAGACAACACTGTACCAGAGAGAGAGAGAGAGAGAGAGAGAGAGAGAGAGAGAACTGCTGTCTTTGAATTCCCCAAGGCAACGCCTGGATCCCTCTGATTTCCCTTTGAATATATATGGTGGGTCCTAAAGGGTTACTAACTAGTCCCTTCAGTCTTTGAATAATGGATATCTCCTTCCACCTCTCAGTATACATGATACATAAGTATACATACATTATACATACAGGTATACATGTACAGTATACATACAAGACTGGAGCTTCAAGCTCCTTATCTCAAAATTGACATTTCCTGTCCTGGGCTAAGCACCTGGGTAAATAGAAAAAGCATTTTGCGACCAAACTGGCTCAGTTGTCATCGTGTCAACTTCATCTCTCTCACTTCCTCATTCTTTTCTACTCAGATTATGAAAACATAATAGGCATAGACAAAGTTAATAACTATGGAACAGACGCACATGATAAACATATAATAAAGCATTCTGGCCAAGGCCTGTCAACTCATCAAGTTAAGCAAAGTGGCCCTTGCCTTTCTGCCTTCACACCTAACACCTGTATCAGTACAGGATGTGGCGATCTGATAATGGTTCAAAAATATCTCTTTCTACAGCACTTAAACTTTAACTTCCACGAACACAGTGTGTTACAAACATGGATGATTATACATTACAAAGTCACCTCAGAAGATATAAAATAGCTGAAAATTATATCAAAATACAGAACACTAGAGTCATCTGTAAGAAATAAAGACATCTCAAAATCATAGACATCAAATCAAAACATACACATGATCTCATATTATAATATATATATATTTATATACCGAAATATATATAAAGTAAATGATATATAAG
>NC_089753.1:72340151-72347651 GCF_040412425.1 Macrobrachium rosenbergii | reverse complement strand
CAATGTGAACAGAGAAGAGGATTAGGCTTAATTAAGCATTTTGGGGAATGAAGGAGACGGTTTATGAAAGAGGCGAGTGGAAACCTCAGTTCTAGCAATAAATGGGGGACATTGATTTTTATTTCTTTCTCAATTACTTTGCAAATGTAAAAATAGGTGAGGTTGCGAGAAAACGGCCACAGTCGTTGCAGTTCCCCAACCAAGTTAGCATTCACACCCAATATCAGGTGAGAATGATTACCAGCAAGCAAACTCACTTAAATACTTTACTTCTCTCTCATTTCCCTTTGGTGCTTTATATTTTAACTTAAACTTCTGCATAGCAATTAAATTCAAGAGGCTAGCAACATTGTGACATTTATGTTAACGCAGAATAAATATTTCCTGCTAGAAATGACAAATTTTTATCTGTAAATTCCTATTACGTTAAGGCAGCGTTAATCAGAGTTTTTTTCACAACAAAATGGTGTACTTAAAACAGTGAATTAATATTAGGCAAATTCTTGAGATACTTCATGCACTCTTAATAATAATCCATTATGACTTTGCACTCATGCAGTTAGTCTGCTTGAAGAGGCATTAGAATAAAGTAAGCGTGGTCTTGGTTAGGTGTTCCCACGATACTTGAGCAATGGCTCAGTGCCATTCGGGCACTATAAAACATAAGGTCGCAAGTCTGAGACTCGAGATTTAGTACAGAGGTTCACAAAGAGAATAGATGACAGATTCAGAGTAATCAATGATTGTAAATAAGATGACGACTAACTGTGACAAAATTATATTCCTTAGCCTATGGAAGACAGCTAGGATCATTTCTTAGCCCAAGAAGGCCGCAAGGTAGCCACAGGGCGCGACCCCTCCGGCAGGATCATTTGATAGCATCTACGATAATGGCACTGCCAAGTTGGCATTCATAATAATAACTAATGGCGATGGCATATCGTATGTTAAATGCATCATGCTGTGGTAGGTATGAAAGGGAAGATGTAGGACTTATACAGTTGGCATATCTGTCAATGGTACTCTGCATGGGCAAAAGGGATTAAAGTAAAATGGGGGTCTTGGTAAGGCATAAAATGAATGTGAGTATTAATCAAAAGTAAGGAAGGAAATCTTATAGGGGAAGAATAAGGGTAGAGTTATAAAGAAAATAGAATAGAGGGACCCTGACATCCTCTTCTGGATAGAGGTACCAAAGTCTTCGTAGGATAAAGGGATGGCACTGTGCCACCTTGGCACGGGTGCCAGGGAGCTCAGGAGCTCTGTTTAAGCTACCCGGAATTATCCAAGCCCGTGGTATTTCCTCCATGGCCCTCTCTTACCTTGATGGTTTGTCTCGGTCGGGGAATCGGTGGAACCGAGCCTGGGGAGGGTATTTGAGTGCCAACTGTGTCAGCTTCTTTGATGGCTGATGCAGGTACCTTCTTTACAAGCTCTACCACAATCCATCGCAGTTCCTGGAGTGCATCGGCCATTTGAGACATGGCAGAATCCTTACTCACTGTTGTGTCTGTGGTGGGCTGAGACAGAGAGGAGGTTGTCGTAGGGGGCATGAGAGGCTTGCAGGTAAGAATGACAAGCTCAGGCATGGGTTGCAAGGCCGCACCTTTGGGTAAGCTTCCGCTGTGGTCGGAAGGATATGTCTCCCTTACCGGCGTTGGTAGCAGAGCCAAGCCGGGAGAAGAGAGACTGGGATCTCAGGAATGGAGATCAGGGCGTGCTCCGGCACAGGCACTAAGGCAGGGCCAGGCACTGATGGATTTGGAATTTGCTCGTCGTTCGGGAAGGACGGAGCTTGGCACTGCTCAGTGCACCAAAGTGACACTGGCAGAGATTGTGAATCAAGCGTAGGATCTCCTGGAGGGCGATCTACTTGGGGCCCAGCCACTGGCACTGGGGCAGGGCCGGGCACTGGAATGGGATCGAGAAGCGATCTTTCTGGAGGGGGCCACTGCCCATTGCACTCAGGTGGCACGGGCAGTGGAACAAAATCAGGTGTTTGAATTTTACTCATGCCTAATAAATGATTTAGGGGATTTGGACCCCTGAATTGCTCTAACTTTGATGGGGACTAGAAGTCCTGTCCCAGGAGGATGTCATAACCTCCAGGAATGTATCTGGCGACTGCAAGATCACGGATTTCAGATTGATGAGGTCTCGTGACCCTCAGCTTGATGGTAGGAAGTATCATTTTAAAGTGATTGATACCCTCAATCATGACAAGGTTCCGTCTATTAATGGTAGCTCCACAGGGAACCTTGTCTTCCCTGATGAGGGACATTTCTGCGCCAGAATTATCAAATGCTTTGAACTGGCTGTCGGGGCACCTACCTTGGGGAAGACTACGTAAGTGGGACCCCAGGCTGGAGGGTCTAAAAATGTTGGATCAGTGACTGCCAAGGCAAGGGCGGACGTACATGATTTATTATTATTAGAACATTTTGTCCATTGGGCAGAGCACCCATGGACCTTGCAAGCAGGGCAATAAGTCCAGCTATAATCTTTACCTGGACCTGTCCCATAGGGGGCAGCAGGCCATTTAACCTTCGTCCACGACCCGGGTGTGGCGCAGTGTGTTGTCCCGTTTGAGGACATACATGGGTTTTCTGGCTGATTCTCAGTCTTCAAGCGGCACTGTTCAGTGGAGTGCCCTGTTCTCTTATAGTACCCAAACATGGGTTTCTTAGGGGGGTGCCCATTCTTAGGTTGCTGGGAGATGGTCAAGGCAGGTGAGGAGGGATACAGTTTTCTTCCATAGGAACTAAGATGAGGGTGATTATTGTCCCAAGTGTTAGCCCAGCGACAGCACTCGGCCACTGTTTTAGGCGCCTTGTCACATAGATGGGTGGCAAGAACTGGCAGGGCATAAAAGAAAAAATCCTAGAGCTGGATGAGTTCGAGGATGTCCTCCCGAGATTCTAGCCATCATTTTAAAGCCTGGGTCTTTTTAAAGATCCACTTGGACCATGTTTGGCCTGATTCTTTGGGAATATTTCTCCACCTTTTCCTTCAACGGTCAGGAGTTATTTCAAAAGCTTTTATAATGGCGTGGTAGGCAAGATCAAGATTTCCTCATCCTCAGGGGGGAGAGCATTGAATGCAATGGCATCCTTCCCTTCGAGGTGCTGTCCCAGGGTCAGAGACACTTCTTCAGTAGAGGGTCGATAGGTCATCAGGACTTTTTCAATAGCTCAGCTTCATCCCATTTTCTTATGAGGGTTGAACGAGGAGAGGGCATTAGGATGCTGCACCCGCTCTGACCTGCCATTGCAAGATGATGAGCTCTACCTTTCTCCCTCTCCTGTCTTTCTGCCTATTCTCGTTTCTCCTTGGCTATTCTTTCTTTCTCCTTCTCCTGTCTTTCTTTCTCCTTGTCTTTCTGCTTCTTCTCATTTCTCCTGGGCTCTTTTTTCTGCCTCCCTTTCTGCCTTGGCACTGTCTACACTCTCTTTTACCCATTCCGTCAGGGCTTGTCCTGATAGTCCCATGTCCTTTCCAGTGGACATGTAGAATTTGAAGTCCTCATTTTGCTGGGCTCTGGATGTTGTAGACATCTTGAAATAATAGTTTTATGGGCTGGACCCGTTAGAAAATCAATATGAAAGATGCAGGGTGTCCTAAAGGACTCAGAGTATCCCAGTGGACTCAGGGTGTCCTGAAGGACTCAGGATGTCTGAATAGACTCAAGGTGTCCCGAAGGACTCAGGGTGTCCCAATGGACTCAAGGTGTTCCAAAGGACTCAGGGTGTCCCAAAGGACTCAGGGTTTCTGAATATACTTAAAGTGTCCCAAAGGACTCAGGGTGTCCCGAGGGACTCAGGGTGTCTGAGTAGACTCAAGGTGTCCCGTAAGGTTCAGGGTGTTTTGCTGGACTCAACTGTATGAAAAGACTTAATTTCAGGTGTCTGAAAAGACTCAGCTGATCTGAATGAACGTAAACTGATATGTCTGGATAAGACAAATCTCAGGATGTCGGAAGAGACTATTAATTCATATATCTGAATAAAACAAATAATCAGTATGTCTGAAAAGACTTAGTTAAAATTTAATATGTCTGAATAAGACCAATCTGAAACACTCAATTGTTCAGAATGAATGAAGATTAGTGTGTCTGAATAAGAAAAATGAATAAGGCAAATATGTCTGAATAAGACAACCTCAGGGTGTCTGAAAGATTGTTGAAAATTGATATGTCTGAATAAAACAAATTTCAGTTAAAAATTAATATGCCTGAGTAAGACAAACTTCCGGGTGTTTGTTAATATGTCTGAGTAGACTCAGAGGTTCTTAACGAATGAAAATTTAGCCAAAGCTAACGTAAGCCTTTATGTATATTTTATTTTATGGAGAGCTGCTGCAGAACTAATTAAAAGAAAAGGCTTACAGGTAAAGGGAATTTTCCTTGCTCTGTTAAATAATTTCAAAATGTGGAGTAATGAAAACAGTACACCGATCCTATTGATCTCCAACGCACAAGGGTAAGAAAAGAAAAGAAAAGATGCTTAATCTTATAACATGCGTGGGGAGGGAAAGTTATTCTTTGTTATCAAAACAACTTAGCTCGCACGTGTGATCAAATGTTTACTTCTGGGCTCGTAACATCAGCCGACAAATGAATGAGTCAAGCGGGTGAGGAGAGGGAGGGGGTCGTCTTGACCATGTGTCTGGCTTCTGCCTGGGCCTACCCGCAGTAATGAATGAACGAGGGAAACCTCGCTAAAGTTTATTGCTTTCAAAAATGCGGCGAGGTGTACGGACGTATGGGTAAAAATTAGCGAGCAAAAGAAAGGGATTTATATATGCGAGCTATGCATGCAATTTTACAACAATGGAATTTCTAATGGAACTCACAAATCAAAGTTGGCAGACAGTTAGGGATGGACCCACGTGGCCTGGAATTGAAGATTCTGTGTCGGAATTTAGAAAGTTAGATTCCTAAATACTTCCTAGCTTTCCTATCGATCAAGCGATGGAGAGAGAGAGAGAGAGAGAGAGAGAGAGAGAGAGAGAGAGAGAGGATAAATCCAGTGATGCAAAAATGGCTTGATTCAAAGCCTTGATGGTTGACTACAGTGTGCCTATCATGGAATTCGTGACTTCCAGATTGTCCTTATCATGTGAATGCAGGAATAGGGACTTTATTTCTTTCGTTAACTATTCGACTGAGTTGCTCCCTACCTTCCTATTCTTAAAACATGCAGCTAACATGTGATAGCAGAAAAATCTTGTGAAATTGTTAATATGCTCTCTCTTCTCGTGAACTAATTCAGCATGCACATGGTCTATCAATTACCTAACCCTGATTGCAGTCACTTTTTGCACCTAGCATAAACCTAAACAAAATATTTCGACACGTTACTTACGCTGTGGAACTGGCTCTTCTCATGTGCTTAAAAATGAAGGGGGGTATAATATCAAAATCGTCTCTAAAATTATGCAGACCACCTAGCAGTTGCTATTCTGCAGATAATTACAAGGCAATCGGATCCTTGGCAAGATACGCCAGTTGCTACGAATGTTAAGGGGTACTTACTTGACTCTGGGCGGCAACGGATAACGCCGGTGAGTTCCTTTTATTTATTAAACATCTGACTCAATATTAGGACAATTCGTGGCCAAACAAGGGAAATCTATGGCTTAGGGCCTTCTGCTTGTGAGGGAAAATTATGGAAACACACAGATTCTCTTAACTACTTATATTGACATAACAACACAGATCAGAAGAATGACAAATTACTGTAGGATAATAACAAGGCCTGCTTAATTGAATGAATTCTACACAGGATAAATATTCTCGCTGGTGATGTCTTAATAACAGGGACATTGCAGAAGGGATAGAAAGGAAACTGCACAGGGGATAGAGCCGAGAGATTCCACAGTCGAGGAATATCTGCAAACATGCAAGACGATGTATTTGCAGGAATAATAAGGCAACAAAAGGTAAATTGTGGAATGCACAGATGGTGCCAGATAGCTCAATTCAACAATAATTGGGATTACATTAACAATGAATGCTCCAACACAAATTACTGAGGGTGACTGCACAATGAAAAAATATAAATGAAATATTAGACAGAGAAATAACAGGACTCGTGACTGACTAAGAACCTTATTTCTAGTACATTACCTGAGTCTAGATAACAGTGTTCTCTTCGATCAGGCCCTGGCGACGGAAATTAAAATGCCACTACAAATATTCTGGTTCGAGCCTTGGGGTTGAACACGTAGTAGTTCAACGGGCAGACGAGGTAAAAGACACCTGAGCTCTTCTGCATCAGGCATGCGTCTCTCACTGATTTTCCATTGCCTTGCCTATAAGTAACCTTGGGGATTACGTTGAGTGTCTCTGGTAGATGGTGCAACTGTCAATATTTCTCACATTTTCTATGATGATCACATGGTCACGCATTAACCCTCGTGTTCAATATGGCAGTGCTAGCTTTCTCTTTTATGGGTGGGCTCCTCCTTGGCCTGGATGACGTCAAGAAGGTACGTTGGTCAACTGAAAATAAGTCCTTAGGCAGTCATTGTGAACAGAGAAGAGGATTAGACTTAATTAAGCATTTTGGGGAATGAAGGAGAGGGTTTATGAAAGGGGCGAATGGAAACCTCAGTCCTAGCAATAAAGGGGGGAACATTGATTATTATTCCTTTCTCAATTACTTTGCAAATATAAAAACAGGCAAGGTTGTGAGAAAATAGCCCCAGTCATTGTGATATATATATATATATATATATATAACAATTTTATATGTGGGCCGTATATATATATATATATATATATATATATATATATATATATATATATATATATATATATATATATATATATATATATGTAATTTCTAATAGCCACAATGCCCTCTTAACTTCTCGAATTCTTCGCGCTTTTTGGATATGCTTGTAACTACAAGCCGAAAATATCCAGACGGAAGAAATTGAAGAGCCTGTGAATAGCTATCGCGAGAATCGAACCCGCGTTACCATATTCACAAGGAGGTCACGGTGCCGACCTGGCTACGAGAAGGATAAAAGTCTATCGCCTCTTGTACATACATACGAGTATACCTGTCGTTTTCACCATCGTAGCCAAGTGGGCAATCGTTTTTATTGCTTTTTGGGCTGAAATATATATGTAGAATCTACTGGTCACTTTTACCAGACACATATTTAATTCTAATAGCCACAATGCCCAATGTATATATATATATATATATATATATTATATATATATATATATATATATATATATATATATATATATATATATATATATATATATATATATATATATATATATATATATACATATATATATATATATATATATATATATATATATATATATATATATATATATATATATATATATATATGTTATGATTAGCAAGAATTCGTTAGCAAGTTGCCTCCCCACCCCTTTAGTTGTTGGTTGTGTTGTTGTTTTATTTACTGCCAGCCGCCCGATTGATAGACCATCTGTCTATCGACTTAGCACGG
>NC_089753.1:72312651-72335151 GCF_040412425.1 Macrobrachium rosenbergii | reverse complement strand
CAAAGGATATTTGGCGACTGACTTCAACCTCATGTAGAAGCATATATTTATCAGCTGATATCTCCCCAATAACCGACACACGGATGAAGCCTGACCTTATACATATATTTGCCAAGCTGACTTCACCCACTCACGTGAAATTTATCTATCATAGAATTTGAGTCATAATCTCCATACACTACACAAGTTTAAAGGCAAACACTTCGAAATTTGTTTGTTGTGTATGCCGAGGATTTGAAAGAGGTTAAATGAAAAATCAAATGACGGAAGCCAGAATTCCAGTTTTGTTTATTTATTAATACGAGTTTGAAAGAGGTTAAATGAAAAATCAAATGACAGACAGGTGTTATTTTATATTTGTAACCAATGCTAAATACAGGAATGAATTAATATTCCCATACAAATACATACATTAGAAAAAACTGTATATACAAACACGAACAGTAATATCGCATTCGCTTTTCAAAAACAATACTTCAACGAAACACACGGCTACTAAATATTTTCTAACCTGTTCCTTCCACATCACAGCCTCAGTATATACACATACATCTACTCCAGCACTTTCGACCGTTTATCAAAGACGACGTTTCATCTAACACCTCAAAACTTTTTAAATTTAGCTAACAAGTTTTTCATATATAAATCTTCCACGCACCTTTCCTCCAACCGGATAATTCTTTTTCATTATAGCCACGCAGCATATTTTACCAATTTGCTCATTTCATCACTGAATGCTTAGCTAACACAGGTAAATATTGATTCAACCAAGTCGTATTAACACGCCTCCTTTGACCGATGCCAGCGGGAAAGATAACATACTTGACATAGTCATACGATGATTTAGATAATTCTTCCTTCAATTTCTTGACCGAAGAAAAAAAGTGGTTGAATCTCATCTGCTTACTATCTCTGGCCAAACGATCGGCATGATCTTTACATCTTTGGAATAATACGCTCTTTTGTGCGTATTCGTTCTCTTCAATGGGGGCGCCGATGCCGTATTGTGTTAATAAGGTAGCTATGGCAGGAATCAACTTCATCGTTGCATTCCCAAGATGTGATATTTTCAGGTCTTTTCACAATGGCGGAACCTTCAATACCTATCGCGAGGACATGCATATGATGCACCAGTGCGAGAATATCGAAAACCTGCCAACTCGGCATACGGATAAGCACGAATGACGTCTGCCACACCGTAATTCCTGCATGTGACACAATTGGTGGCCACTACTAAACGTGTTCCGCTTCCTGAACATATTTTTCGGACAAGTTCCGAAAACTAACTTGCGAGGAGGTTGATGAAGCCATGGCGAGTCCACGTCTTGATGTGACAATCCTTCAAGGTAGTCCAAGAGTATTAGTCAATTTTGACCCAAAACCTGGACATAGCTGGTAACAAGCTGATTTTTTCAGGATAGATGCAGGAACATACATAGAATGACATACTAAAAGTCCCAGGTATCCCCTGTGCAACCTGGAAATTCAAGCTGGCGTCCAAAATGGCTGTTATTTTCAATTTTTTCATAACTTTGTTTCTAGACGAGATACAAACATAAACTTGGTGGCTATCCCTATGTTTTCAGGTATAAAATTATAATAGAATAGGTATTTAGAAGATCAACAGCTTGTAAGTAGCATAATCCAAGATGGCGCCCAATATTACCACCTTTTTTTGAATATTCTGAGCTTGAAAAATACACATAGGCGTAGAAACCAGGATGAAGAATAACGTAATTAGGAACAGTAGTCAGTAAGGAAATTGTAAAGTGTGATAATAGAAACTGAATGTATAATTACAGTATAATAATAAGATAATGTTATGCTCAGCATATTGCAAATTTGCAATGTTCTGTGTTCTGGCTATACTGCTAGCGAAGAGGAAACACACAAGCAGACAGTTGACGGTCTGCTCTCAGTTCTCCTTGTTTATTATATTTATTTTTGTGGCTAATACTCTAAGGGTAATAGAAAAAAACGGTTTCATTCTGCGAACTTTTGATAAGGCATTAATAGTTATACGATATGGCTTAGTGTGTTTAAGAAACAGGAAAATAGTGACAACGTTACCTTGTGAATGTGAAACCTTGAAAGTCATGGAATGGTGTGTGTTGGTGAAGGAAAGTTTGATTATTAATTTACCATGCTATTAACTGTTCTCATAGTGACCTAAAGTGACGTGTATAAAGTGTAGTGCTTAATGAAGTGGTTTTGTGTTCTCTTTCATCATTAAAGTAACAAAACCCTGGAGATTTTAACATTTCAGGAGAACACTGTAATACATTTCTCACTCAAACGCTGTCACTAGGTTACTGAAATCCAGGGTTGCCATTTGCCACATTTTAATCTTTTTCTAGATCTGAAGCGTGCCTCCTCTGGATTTCCACCAGGGGTGCCAGATTCTCATTATTACATATTGTATATTGTACAATAATTATCAACAAAATTATCGTACATGGTCAGTTTTTGCTCAAATTTGGTTTTAGAGCTCATATTTTCTTATAATTCGTCTGTTTTCAGGTTTTTTTCTGCTATTTGCTACTCAATTATAGAGGAAAACACTTTCGTATAGGCATAAATGCTATCATCCTAGAACCTTAATTATCGTAATGTATGATAGTTATCGTGCAAATGGCAACACTGGGTCACACTCGTACTTCATAACACTCGAATGAAAAGATGATAATTGATGGGGTCACCTCCACACACCATTTAATGACTTAAAAATAATGAAATAATCTCTTTATCCGATTAGGCCTAAAAGATTTTTTTGTGACTAGGCAGGTAAAAATGAAAAATTCACTGACGTAGGCTAAGTCGTGCATATGAAGATGAGCTTTTAGAGCATAGTCTCACATAAGAGGATGCATGCATGATATACTCTAAATAAAGAACAGTTTTGCTAAACTTCTTAAAATTTTACTTTCTTTACATAATTTAACAGTTACTTGGTATTTGTTACCCAAGTACAGTACATGGTGATGTTTAAAACTCAGGAAAATTTGCCCTCCCAAATGAACTAAAGCTTTGTACAACTATAATGATACATGTCTATTTTAAACATACTGCTAAAAAGAATATAAATGTAAATATCTACTTATAATTTCAGGCAACAGATATGTCTTGTAGTATATGCAAAGAGAGTTGTGAGGATAGCTCACCTAAAACTATAATAGTTGGGGAAAAAGGACGCCAAACTCTTGTGACTTCAAGCTTAGAGCGCAATGATGGCCTTCATAAAACCTTTGAAAGTGCAACACCACTGAGAATTCATGTCCAATGTAGGAAACAGTACACAAGGAGAGCTCAATCACTTCAGCAAAGAGAAAATCTGAGTGTCACCAAGAAGAAGAAGACAATGCTCCTGAACTTCGGTCAAGTACCCTATATTTGACATCAAAAGTGATTGCTTTTTCTGTACAGAGCCTGTTACTCAGAATGCCAAACTTGCCAAACATAGAAAAAGGGCAGTAAGTAATGTAGAAACCTTGGAATTCCAGACCAAAATCTTAAAACTTGCAAAAGAAAGGCAAGACAAGTGGGGTAGTGATGTGACACAACGTATTCAACATGTTTATGACCTAGTTGCAGCTGAAGCTAAATACCATAGACAGTGTGCTCAATTGTTTTATAAAATTAAGGGGAATGAGGAAAATCAAAATGAGAATCAGAGGAAGAAGCATTCTCTAAGCTCTGTCAGTTTCTTGATGACAATGATGAGTGCCAGTATTCTCTTCAGGAACTATCAGAATGGATGGACAAATACTTGGATGGAAATGAAGGCTACTCTAATAAACAACAAATCGTAAACTCAAGGAGCATTATGGTGAAGAAATTGTCATAACCAGCCTTGCTGGAAAATCAAAGGTTGTGAGCTTTCGAGACTCTGCACAGAATCCTCCATGAGAAATGGATAACTGATAAAGTGATTGATACTAAGAGCCAGAGTGATCGTATCATAGATATGGCTGCTTCAATCATTCTGAATGATATCAGGTTGACAATTTATGACTGTGATGAATATGCAAGCATGGAAGCAACTGACAATGGAGCAACAATGATACCCAATTCTTTGCAGCGCTTCCTCCACAAATTAGTTGATCGTAAGGGCAAAAAGTCAGACAGTTTCAAATAGGAAATGCATCTCCATATCACATGCAATAATTTCTGCCTGTAGACCCAAGAAGCTAGGCCTATTTTTGCACAGCAATGTGCAGCAAGTGCAACGGCCATTCATGCAATAACACTGCTCCACCTCTTAATATCAGTGATGAAGAGGAAGAGAAGGCACCAACTCTTGATGAAACATCACTAGAATATTAAAATATTGTATAATTGTTAACTTTATTATTATGGGATCAGAGTTTGTCAGCTTATATAATAAGCAGAATTATGCATATTATATAAATTGACAAACTTTGAACCCCATTATAATCAAATTAATTGTCTTCTTCAACCCCAAAATGTTTGGTCAGTTTTGTTAAAATTCTGGATAATATGATATGAAAACTTGTGCCTATCTTTGGTGCCACTTTGGACACCATCTTGCTTTTAGTTGTGTGAAATTTTCTGATCTTCTAGAAATATAATTTTATTTGATTGCTGCAGTAAACACGTTTAGATACCAAAAAAAAAAATATATATTTTTTTTTTTTTGTACCTCGTCATGAAGCAAAGATATGCTTAAATTGAAAAAAAAATCATCAATTTTGGCCGCCATCTTGCTTTATATTAATTATAAGTTGTTGATCTTGTAGTTATATATTGTTTTAGATTCCTTCTACTTAAAAATATAGCAATAGACACCAAATTTTTGTTTGTATGTTGCCTACAAGCTAAGTTATGCTAAAAATTGGAAAATGACGGCCATTTGGACGCCATCTTGAATTTCTAAGGTTGCACAAGGGGATTCCTGGGGACTTTTAGTATGTGATTCTACACATAATTCTGCACCTATGCTGCAAAAATCAGCTTGTTACCAGCGATGTCCAGGTTAAAGCTAATACTCCTAGCCTATTGACTACTTGCAACATACGAACCTGTTATGACTGTTGTTGGCGCCTAACAACCGTTCCAGCTGTCCATCAAAGTCAGTTCAACCAGCGGAGTGGGAAAATGCAGCACGTGCGCTACAGATGAGGTCAGAGGAGTGTCTCCTTGCTTCCAAAAACATGGCGTCTTGGGGCGTCGAACTTTTGGGCCACCTGTACCTGCAAGTATGTCAAAAGAACCAGCAAAGAGGGCAGAGGAAAAGCACACTTATCATTAGGTGCCTACAGATTAGAATCCTACCCGGTCCCTAGCACTAAATGGCCTTTTTGACCTCCCCCATACCTACATGCCTCCCCATCGCATGATGGGGGTGGAAAAGGGGGTTTTTATTGTTCTCTGGATCGTACGATGTTGGGGGGGGGGGCTAACGGCTACTGTCTGGTTCAAATAGGCTCGGTCTTTCCCGATGCCCGCCAATTTCCCGACGCGATAGTCAAATGAATAACAGATTATTTCAAAATGAAATAAAGAAATGAAATTTACAGGAGGGAGGGATGTTTATCATGACAATATATATATATATATATATATATATATATATATATATATATATATATATATATATATATATATATATATATATATATTTATGTGCGTGTGTGTATGTGTGTGTGTGTGTGTGTGTATATATATATATATATATATATATATATATATATATATATATATATATATATATTTATGTGCGTGTGTGTATGTGTGTGTGTGTGTGTATATATATATATATATATATATATATATATATATATATATATATATATATATATATATATATATATATATATATATATATATATATATATATATATATATATATGTATATATATATATATATATATATATATATATATATATATATATATATATATATATAAATATATATATATATATATATATATATATATATATATATATATATATATATATATATATATATATATATATATATATATATATATATATATATATATATATATACATATATACTTATCATATGCCTCATAACATAGATAAAACAAGTAAAATACAAAAGCAACGTACCAATAGATAAGTTAATAAAACACATAATAATATAAAATACAAATGATTATATTCGCAATTAAAACTTGCAAATGCAAAGTGAAAATGACTCTTGGTCTCTTGATTACCATCGGGTAAAAATTATACGGGTGATGGATGTATATCGAACTTGAAAGATAATAATCTAAATTCCCGGTCAGTGAATCATCAACTGTTTTGAGTGACAGTGGAGATAAACTTTTATCAGATACCACTGTTCATGCTGTAAAAGATGAAAATAAGGTGACAATCAGGGACCACATTGTTCCTCTCGAGGTTGATTCTGGTGCTGCAGTTAGCACTATAAGCGAAGACTGGGCTCACACCTTAGGTTTACCTATTGAAGACTGCAAGAAACATTTAAAGGCACATGGTAATGTTAACATAAATGTGTTAGGTAAGGTTTCTGTAGATGTTGCTTATAATGATCATAATGTCAGTCAGATTTTTTTAAGTTGTTGAAAATAAGAGTTCAATTCTCTGTGGTAAAGATTTGATGGGTAAAATTGGTATTTACTTGATGGGTATAGTTAATTCATCTAAAGTAAATAAGATTGACAGAAATTTTCAGGATTTATTTGATAACTATGAGGTGGACCCTGAGAAACCAATTTTAGGTTTGGTTGCCAAAATTCATTTGAAAGGTGATTCAGTACCTAAGTTTAGAAAGCAAAGAACTGTTCCTTTTCATTATAAGTCTATGGTTGAAGATGCTTTGCTGACTTGGGTTAATGATGTTATAATTCAGTCTGTCAGTTCAAGTGAATGGGCAGCTCCTATTGTTACAGTTATGAAATCTGATAACTCTGTTCATATTTTTGGTGATTTCAAGGAGTTGAATCAATGTTTAGATTGTAATCAGTATCCATTACCAAAGAATGATGAATTATTACCAGAGATCGGTAAAGGGAAAGTATTTTCCACTATTGATTTAAAAAATACTTGATTACAAAGCAAGTGGATGAAGAGAGCCAGAGGTACTTGGTAATTAATACCCATAAAGGTATTAATTACCAAGTTTGAAACGTTACCTTTTGACCTTTCTTCTTCCCCTGCTATTTTTCAAATGTTCATTGCTGGTTTGTTATTAGATGTTGATGGTGTTGATACATATTTAGATGGAGAAACTGAAGAGGAGCATGACCTTAGGTTTAGTAAAGTCTTAGATATTTTTCGAGAACATAATAGACAGATTAATAAGAAAAAGTCTGCTGTCAAGGTATCTTCATTAGAATATTTGGGTTATCATATTTCTAGTGAAGGTGTCAAACCTGCTAAAAAAAGGTTCAAGCTATACTAGATGCTCCATGATGCTCCATCTCCCACTTCTGTTGCAGAAGTTCAGTCATTTCTTGGTATGGTTACCTATTACTGTAAGTTTATCCAGAATTTCTCTAGTAAGTGTGCTCCCTTGTAAGACCTGTTGAAAAAAGAAGGCAAATGGAGTAAAACTGAACAAGCTGCTTTTGAAACTCTGAAAAAAGATTTGGCTGAAAGCCCATTGTTATGTAATTATTATGGAGAAAGTTCATTGATTGTGGAAGAAGATGATTCATCCATTGGAGTTGATGGTGTTTTGTTACAGAAAATTTATGGGAAAGAGGTTTCTGTATATTTTGTGAGTAAAAACCTTACATCAGCTGAACGGAACTATGCTCAAATAGATCAAGAAGGCCTTGCATAAGTTTTTGTTTTAAATGAATTTAGATATTTCTTACTTGGTAGGAAATTTGAAGCTAGGCCTGCCCACAAACCGTTACTTGGCTTATTTGATAAAGGAAGCCAGATTCCACACCAATCCAATGCACGTATTCAGTGTTGGGTTTTACTGTTATCTCAGTATGATTTTGACCTTGTCTATAAGGCAGGCAGAGGGAATATTGTGGCAGATGCACTTAGTAGGTTGCCTATTAAGGATGATGCTGAGTTTCATACCCCTGTTGAATATTTTAGCTGTTAGAAGCAGTAGATTTTTATGAGATTTCTCTTGGGGTTATACAGAAATGTACTAGAAGGGATAAAGTTTTAAATCAAATCATTCAGTGTACTGAGTTTGGTTGATCTAAAGGGGATTCAAGATTGTCTGAGTATGGCTCCTTGAAAACTGATCTTAGTTTATATGATGATGTAGTACTGTATAGAAACAGAATTGTCATGCCCACTCTATTGAGGTGTAAAGTGTTGGATCACTTACATAGTGGTCATAATGGTATAAATGTCATGAAAGCAGAATCTAGGGATTGGGCGTGGTGGCCTAAGATTGATCAATATATTGCAGGGGTTACAAAGAGTAGTCATATTTGTTATACTAATTAATTACCAACCAAATCAAGCTCCTGTTCTTTCTTGGCCGTCACCTGGTAAAGCGTGGTCTAGATTACACATAGATTATGTTGGGCCTGTGGATAATAAATATTTTCTTTTGATTATAGATGCATTTTCTAAGTTTAAGGATGTCCATGTTATTTCCTCAACGACATTAAATGTTACTATTGAGTTGCTTAGGAAAACCTTTTCTAATTTTGGTATTCCAGGCGGAATTGTATCAGAAAACGCACCATATTTTGTTTCTGAAGAGGTTAAGGCTTTTTATAAGAAAAATTGTGTATGTCTTATAACTCCTGCACCTTTTAACCTTTCATCAAATGGAATAGCTGAGCGAGCTGTGAGGACTTTTAAAGAAGGCTTGAAGAAGTTTAAGAGTGGACCTTTAAATACTAGGCTTTGTAGATTCCTGTACAATTATAGAAAAAGTTCACGTTCTGGTACTGGAAAGTCACCTGCTGAACTATTGTTTGATCGTTCATTTAAAACAACCATTGCATAAATTAAGGTTCATTCTAAGAGAAATAGAGATTTCGAAATTTTGTCAAAGAAATTGTTCTCTCAGGAAACTCGTAAGTATAATGTTGGAGATGCAGTGTTCGCAAAAAATTTAGGAAAAGGAGAGACCTGGGTTGAAGGAAAAATTTTAGAAGTTTTAGGAGCGAGAATTTATCTTGTGCAAGTTCATAATTTTGGAAATATGTTATGGAAGAGACACCATGACCAAATTAATGCCTAGATTTATTAGTAAACTTGTTAATCCAACTAAAGATTCTTTCTCACATGTTGTTTCTTCTAGTAGTGTAGATGAATCTTGTAATGATAATCTACCTGCAGTCTCTGAAGGTTGTGTAGAATCTTCTGATAATGATGTACTATGTAGCCTACTATTCAAAAGAATGAGAGGGATGAATCATGTGTACCCCATACTCCAGTTTTGAGGAGATCAAGCAGAGTTGTTAAATCCCTGATAGATTGAATTTGTGAAGATTTCTTTTTTGTCCATGATGGGTTTTTCTTGATGCTTATTGTTTAGTTTTATGTCTTATCTTTGGGGAAGGAAATGTTGTGTATTAACTTGTGTAGGATATTGCGCATGCTGAAGCTCTGCTTGTTTCTGGTGAATTGTGGGTTGTTGTGATTGTGGTGAAGCCCGCCAATTTTGGTAGTAGCTAGATGTAGCAAGATATAACCATTAAAACCAGCGGTTAGCCAGTTGTATGATTAACCCTCTACCTTGGGCTACCACGTAATATAGACAAAGCTTGATAAAGTCCGGAAATAAGTTGCTCGAAATTTTTATGTTACTACGAGTCATTCACAAATCAAAGCAAAGAGTGTTTGAAATAATGAAAAGAATTCGTTAATGAAGGTGATAATAATAATTATGGAAAACACTACAAAACCAACGTAGAATTTAAAATACTTTACAAAGAGAGAAACTAAAAGATTTTATGATAAATTATATAGATAAAGTCTCCATGACCAAAAACGATGCTTTTTCTGCTATAACAGTATTAAAGTAAGAAGCACCATGCCCAGTGCAAGGAAGGAACTTTCTTGAAAAATAGCTGATAAATTATTTGTTTATTATTTAGTGTAATATCAACGTTGCTATGGCTACACCCGACAGCAGTTCATTCGGCCTTTGTTAAACAGGATTTACTGATCTTATATTTAAAACTTAGGTTGCAACTGCCGAGGTCATCGACCTCACTTCAGTGTTCGTTTTCGCTTCTACATTAGTTAAAGAACTAAGACCATCACAATTTTATGAACCAGAATACCCAACGTAAATGTGAAAATACTTGGGTTTTTGTATTAGTTGTCTGCAGTTCAAAGTATAGTTGGAATGCATAATTCAGATTCTTTAAAGTCCGTGAAAAATATCAGCCAAAAATTATTATATAGTTTAGTTCCAGAATTCCAGGAGCGTGTAATAACAATGACTATAGAATGCACCTGCCTTACGTATGCAGTTGAACATAGAATAAAAGAAACATCAATATACATCATATATTGGAGTGGTAAAATAGGGAAAGATAGCAAGGAACGTAAATCCAAAATACAATACTGTCCACAGCATGTCCGCATTATGAGTTTTCGGGAAATTCTACATAATGCATCGATAACCTTCCAGCATTAAAGTCGAATTGACAATTGAGTCTACTGAGATTCTTCCCACGCTTCCATGGAATCTATTATTGTGTTTTAAAAGTTGCCTGTGAACAGCATAATTCGTGGGAAACAAAAATAATACTCCTAGTTCAAGGTTAGCAAGAAATAACTCGGCGAGAACACTTAATGGACGATTATTTCCATAATAAAAATTCACCGAGGACTAGAGAGTTATTCAGTGTTCTTTCAGTAGTACACTTTCATCGATATGACTCCGGGATCTGCTTACAAGCATGTATACTGACACAGCACGGCAACAAAGCACAATGAAACAGAGATGCAAGATCAGTAAACTAAGAGTATGCTAGGAATTTGTTAAGAAATAACGCTTTAAAAAAAAACGCAAGGTTTTCACCTAAGAAACAATGAAATTCAGAATATTTCACGTACAGATGGCAATTAATATCTTAGAACTGTCTTGCATTTCTTTGCGAAACTTTTCCGAAAACATAAATGCATAAATAAATAAACTGATTTCCATCTTAAGATAATTAACCCCGCTCAGGCAGGCCTCAAGTCGAAAACACGTCAGGTAGACATGGGTCACTTAGATCCGGAAATTAAAAACCATTCAAAACATTTCTCATACATTTGAGCCATTCCTGGAAATTCTATAACGTATTTGGTGCATGTTCAAGGAAATTGTGTTATGAACAAGAAACGTGTTCATTTTATATACTTCTAATTAAATGCTGAAAAAAATATAACAAAAGATTTGAAAAAAAAAAAAAAATAAAATAACATAAGCATAATAATGGGGACTAAAGTGGCCCCACAGCTTGCGGTATGGATGTGCTATAGGGACAAGCCTAATGACGAGCGCGAGAGGAGTGTGAAAGGCGAGTGAGAGCAAATGGTTTCTAGGCAACCTTTAAACGCTTCAAAGACAAACGCACAGCGCACAGAGTAGCCACTCATGTAAAAGTAACAAAGAAATCAGAGGGAAATCCAGAGAGCAAAGACGTTGAGTTCTTTCCTGTTTTGACATATGTTATATGCCAAGTCCCTCAAGTAATTCTTATAGTATACACATTCCTGTAAGTAAAAATATGGCTTGGACGGCAAAAAAATCTAAGTAGACAGAGGTCGGTGAAACTCTACCACCCCTATGTAGACACGGGGTAGACAACCACACTTGTGATGTAATATACAGAAGAAACAAAGAATATTGGATGTAACCCTTACCGCATATCCATGGGCATGCAAAGTTAGAAGCCCTGAATGGTTTGAGTGTGTCCCACCTAGTTACAGAATTTTATCGACTGCTTTCCATCCCTAATTTGGGAAACTTTTCTCTTGTGCTAACAGCCATGTATCTCAGGAACACCATGTGCTACAAGTTCTTTCTTTATTACTGAGGGATTATTTCAGATTTAATTATTATAACTATTGACAAAATATAGGGACTAGTTACACTTCCCTGCAGGAAAAGTTATTAAGATGAAATTTATTTCCACTGTATTCCATTTCACTCTTGCAGTTTCAGAATGAAAGAGGGGCAGAACATTCCGACGCTACATTATTGGTTTTGCTCCTGGCAGAGCATTCCTGCTCACAGCTTTCTTAGACTTTTCCTGCTGCATGTGATCCCTATAAGATAAAGCATCAGCTACATTGTTTACAAGGAGTGATTGGACTCCAACAAGGGGCTCCTCTATGAGGGGAAACAGCAGTGGATCCTGACTGCAGTGGGGAGTTAAGGCAGATCTGGTGGAGAGGCTTATCTGCAGTTCCTCAGAGAGATATACTCTCTCAGTCTTACCTGTATGTTTATGGTGTTCTTCCTTAACACTAAAGGAAGTTGAAAGCAAACACCAATATAAAGCAGGTTCTTACAGTGTAATCATCCAGAATAATACAAAACAAAGGACACAGAATAGATGTAACTGTCGGGACAATCTCTGGATAACTGGGCAAATAATTGTCCTGGAACCAACAGTATTGCTAAAATAGTAAAATAGCATTATTACCATGACAAGCATCGTTAAAGAGGGTATTGGTTGTTCGTAACCTTATGCCCATTATGATTATGAAAGAAGGTATATTAATGGTATATAAGCATAAGAATGAGTATTCAGTATAAGGTACAAGAGAATAATTGCAATGAATGATAATAAGAACATTAACAATGTCTTTCCCATATAACAAATGTGCCACAATATCTTTAATTATAACATTACCTAGGAAGGCAGTAGAGCTTTGTGAGGCAGAGTTTGTTCTGCCACCAAATCACACTGCTTCAACATGTATGATGGAATGGTTCCTGGTTCTGAAGGGGAACAGATCCGGTGTAAGCAAATGGTTTCCACCATCTTGTCACTCCACTGTTTCCTAGGGATATCACCCAGTGGGTGTGTGCTCTCTTCTGTTCCTCCTTGGTATTGCGAGTCTTTTCAGTTTCCTGGCTAACAAGGTTGACAGCTCTGGCTCAGCCCATTTTTCCTCCCAAAAGTGTAACCATCTCTTTTGGTGGGCTTTGCTGCAAAGGAGTCGATTAAAGAAATAAGGGCTGCCATTGTTCATCTTAAGAAGAAAGGAATGCAAACCTCTGTGAGAGATGAGTTCTTGATTAAATAGATCTTATATGGCATCCCTCAGCAAGAATATACCCACTGATGGTATAAACATAGGCATTTTGTTGGTTATTGGAACTTAATGGCCTAGATAACATGAATCGTTTCTGAGAAGTTTGCCTGGAAAGTTTCCACCTTCACTTCTCTCGAGGATTAACTGTGGGAAGATTTATTCCATTATAGTTGCGGTGTCATTTCGAATTTAACTATAATAACTTTTGTTGAGATCTATGAAATCATATATATATATATATATATATATATATATATATATATATATATATATATATATATATATATATATATATATATATATATATATATATATATATATATATATATATATATTATATACACATACACACACATTCTTGTCTGTCTCTGAGACTATGTAATGGTAGTCCTGCATTTCAGAATTTTGGTAGCTCAGGTATGAAAGTTCCTCAAGTGGATTTTTCGAGGGGATCTTGTGATCAGCGACCATTGCCAAAGGACCGATCAGTTACAAAGGAAAACTGGATGTGTTTCTTGTGATATAGGACTTCTGGGGGAACCCTCATGGGCGAAGCCAGTGGTAAAAGGGTGTGTGCATAGGATAAATGTAAGGGTTTTTATAGATACAGGCACCTCTATTAATTTGATGAATTATGAGTTGTTCCGATCAATGTTTTCCGATCGTTCTTTGAGACCTGCTAAAGGTACAGTATGTGATGTTCAAGCAAATAGGTTACGGGTTTTGGAATACGTATACGTAGATTTATCTCTTGTGGGTAGAACTTTTACAGAACCATTTTTGGTTATATATGTGGCTGCTTTGGGGAATACTTTGTTACTGGGTCATCCAGCATGTTGGAGATGGAAAATCTCGGTTCATACAGGGGTATGTGTTATAACCTGGTGTGTTTGTGCCTTATAAGGGGATGGATGTGAGTGTGATGGATGTTGATGATGGATCGAGTATACATGAGAATTTACGGGTAGATGCTGAACAGGTGCCGGTGGGTAAGAAGTATTATAAGGGGGGTTTCTCGGATGATGTGGTTCTGGGTCCTGGTATGGTTGCTGTGGTGAAAGTTCGAGTGAAAGGAGTGTATTAATCCAGACAGGTGTGCGTGTGTGGATGAGTGTAGCGAAAAGCTGAAGGGGGTAGTATGTACGGGTTCTATAAACAAGGTATCGAGTTCAGAGGATACTTGGGTGGAATTGCTAGTGTAATGATTCAGTTCACAATTATCAGAAAGGTACTTATGCAATAGGCTTTGTTGACTGGGTCGATGAAGGTAATTATGTGGCTATTGTCGGTGATTTTTGTAGTTTTTCAGAAGCAGATTTACAGGCTTGGAAGCGGGTTTTTAGGGATCATTTAACCAATGCTGATTATAAAGAATATATATATATATATATATATATATATATATATATATATATATCTATATATATATATATATATATATATATATATATATATATATATATATATATGTCTACCCCAAAAGCCAAATCAAAAGTCCTTCAAAAGAAGGCCTCGTGCTTACCCCATACAAAAATGGGAAAAAACACGTTAAAAGTAAAAGAAGAAAGAAGAAGAAGATATATATATATATATATATATATATATATATATATATATATATATATATATATATATATATATATATATATATATATATATATATATATATTTTGTGTGTGTGTGTGTATGTATGTGTGTGTGTGTAAACTTTTTCGCATACGCAATTGTTATTTGCAGTAGTACAATTATTAACAGGATCTCATTCAAAGTGGATGGTATCTAGTTGAAATATTTATTAAAAAAGTTACAAGCTTTCTAGTAAAAACAGTCCTCATTCTCAAGTATTGTACGGATACTTGAGGATTAGGACTGTTCGTCCTAGAAAGCTTGTAACTTTGTTTAATAAATATCTCCACTAGATACCATCCAGTTTGAATGAGATCCTATTATATATATATATATATATATATATATATATATATATATATATATATATATATATATATATATATATATATATATATATATATATATATACAGTATATATATACATACATATATATATATATATATATATATATATATATATATATATATATATATATATATATATATATATATATATATATATTATCACTTACACAGTTGTTCTGTGCCTTAATACAATCACTAACAGGACCTCATTGAAACTGGATATTATCTAATGGAGGTATTTATTCAAGAAAAGTTACAAGCTTTCTTGGGGTAGCAGTCCTCATTGTCAAGTATCCATGGAATGACCAGACACGTAGTCCAGCTGTATTTGTATGTATGTGGGGGAATGGATTAAAGCCCTTTATGTGTACTTGCCTCTTTATCCTTTAAATACACTCTTTCTCCTGTGTGGCCCCGTCCTCGTGACCTTGGCCTTTGGCTACCTGCAGCTTCTTTCAGAGGTTCATTGTCTATGTGGTTTCTTGTGTTTTTGCATTTCTTGTCTATTTTAGAGTAAACGATTTTTCTTGATAGGCTGTTTTCAAATCCATCTCCAGTGTTGCCTGCCATTACATTGTTTGTGCATGTCATGTATATATTCTCTACAATCAGCCCTGCCATTTTGTTTGTGTTCCTGTACAAAAAATTCATATTTTCCCAGTCTATCTTGTGATCTCTTTCCCAACAATGTTTGGCAACTGCCAATGTCTGGTTACAGTGCCTTATGTTTTGTATATGTTGTTTGCCTTGTTCTTTTCAAGATTTACTGCTTTCACTGAAGTAATGCTCTTCCCCATCTGCCAACTTTTTTATTATTTAAATTTTTTATTCCTAATTGTGTTTTTTTAACTGCCTATCAATTTCAAATTATCTAGCATCCTGTTGTTGTCCGTGACTGCAATTATTTTCTTCATTTTCAAATGTTTCTTTTCTATCCCTTCCCTCTCCCCAAAATAGTTTTTCTTGCCTTGTGTGCCCGATCCCACCAATAGTTAAGGACTTCCTAATCTCCCAAAACTCTCCCCTCAGGTATTCCAGCTCTTCATCTAAGAATTATGGACTGCAAATCCTGTAAGCCCTGATGGCCATCCCTGTCATTACTCTCATTTTAATTTCTTTCCTATAAATGGAGAACATATGTATGCATGACCTGGTGTGTCTTCTTCCTGTGTATCTTAAATTTTAGATTTTCCCGTTCCCTCTTTACCAGTACATCCAAGAAAGGGATTTCTCCCACCTTCTCTTCTTCTATTGTGAACTTGATTTGTTCATTTAGTTTGTTCATGTTCCTAGAAATCTGTGCTTTATTCCTGGTGTATCTGTTCCTTTATAATCCTCATTCTATGGGATATCTGTACGTCGTATGTCAATTATGTCAATTATATGACCTTTCTTGTAAACTTAGTTTTATATTCCTATTATTCTGCTAGTAAAGGACCATTGTAGCCGAAAGGCCTAGCAACCACCTCCGTTGTTTCACTCTTTTCTTTGTAGTATTTGCCTTTATATATATATATATATATATATATATATATATATATATATATATATATATATATATATATATATATATATATATATATATATATAATCATGAAGCTACAAATGTCGCTTAATATCGAAATCCACGCTACCTCAGTATATCTCCGTTGGAGAATTGTCGCCGAAGGGGAATTTATATAAGTGATAAACGATATTAAGCGACATTTGTAGCTTCATGATTGTATATAAATCACAGTGTGATAAAAATTTCATATATATATATATATATATATATATATATATATATATATATATATATATATATATATATATATATATATATATATATATATATATATAAATATATATATATATATATATATATATATATATATATATATATATATATATATATATATATATATATATATATGTATATATATATATATATATATATATATATATATAAAAATATATATATATATATATATATATATATATATATATATATATATATATATATATATATATATATATATATATATATATATATATATATATATATATATATATATATATATATATATATATATATATATATATATATATGAAAAACATTTATGATGAATATGTTATATATTTAGTTTTTTTAGCTAAGCCCTTTTCTTGGAGATTTTTGGGCAAAGGTAAATGGAAACAGTGCCTATGTATTCAGCGAGTCAGTGCTGACTAGGGCATGGCATCAGACTGGCTTCTCATGGAGATAAGGGGTATCGTGCCCTGGGTGATGCGCTGGCTATATCACCGGAAGTTGTCAAGTTCTGGTAGAGCATGTGTTTATTCACTTTTGTGGGAATGTCATAGTAGGTGTGAATAATTCAATTTGAGTACAGGTTAGACATTTTGGGATTAGATTCCCTTGTGCTCAGATCCACTTTCCTGGAAGACTTTGTGACTGCCTGTGAGGTGAGCTGAAACTTTATTTTCAAAAAACCTGAATGGGTTTTAATAGCTTTGTTTAATATGCACTAATTCTTTGCACTGATTACCATGCGTTAATATCTTTTTCCTTATTTATTTTTATCTACTATGTCTCTTTAATTTTTATTGATTTTTTTTTACCATGTTTAATTATGTGCATTTCTTTTGGGGTTTGTAACATGGGAAAACATCCCACATTTACTTTTCTCTGTGCATATTTTTAAAAGTTGTGTTTTTCCCTTTATTTCTTCAGATGTACTGAATAGAGGTCAATATAAACGGAAGGGAATGTGACTTATCATGACTATGGTTATGTTTGACTTATTTTGACTCTTTCGTTGTAAAGACTCAACTGGTGGACGTTGATAGCACTGTGTTATACTTTTTACTTGCTTGATTGAGTTAACAATTCTGGGATGCAGATATTCCCATTTCATTCCCATTTTTATTTGAATCTATTTGCCATGTTAGACTCCTGAATAAATTATATTTTTGTGGACATGTTTTTGCCGTTCTTCCCTAGCTCAGTTAGTGACTTGGGGAGAGAGAGAGAGAGAGAGAGAGAGAGAGAGAGAGAGAGAGAGAGAGAGAGGAGTTGATATGAGAGAGAGAATGTGCTTACCCAGTGAGCAGGTCGGCCATCGCTATCGTGGCTTCTTTGAGATATAAGTTAATTATGACATTGATCTTATAACAGATGTGGAAGGAGGTTATGACCCTATCTGACCTTGTATAATAGGGTATAATACATACGAGTATATACATAAACATATATATAAGCTTAAGAAAGAGGGTCTTGTATGCGTCTATTCTTATGAAGGCATACTTTGCTGTTTTAAGGTCTTCGTTGACATATTTTTTTCTTGGTCCGCCGTGTGTTGTCTTCGCCGGCATTATGTTTTCAGGAAAGGGCATCTACCACATTATTGGAAGAGCCCTTCAAGTATCTGATGGTGCAAGAAGGTTCTGCTGCTGATGATAGGTGACGCTGCTGTCTTGCTGACCACCTGTCTCCGCTTTCAGTGAAGGTGTGTACCAACAGCTAGTGGTCCATCTGCACCGCGAATTGTTGTCCTTTTAGCATGTGTTGGAAGTGGTGGATGGCTCTGTTGACTACCAGTAACTCTCGGTCGAACGTGGAGTACTTTTGTTTTGCTGGCGATAACTTATTGCTGAGGAACTCCAACAGGTGACGACCATCGCCTGTGACTTGCTTGAGTACCGTGCCCATTACTGTGTATAATCCCCATCCTCTGGGATATCTCTATGTCGTCTGTCAGTTATATGACCTTTCTTGTAAACCTACTTTTATATTTCTATTCAGTCTGCTAGGAAAGGACCAATGTAGTCGAAAGGCCTAGCAACCACTCCATCATTTTACTCTTTCCTTTGTGGCATTTGCATTTATATATATATATATATATATATATATATATATATATATATATATATATATATATATATATATATATATAAATGCAAATGCCACAAAAAGAAAAAAATTTTGCATTTATATATATATATATATATATATATATATATATATATATATATATATATATATATATATATATATATATATATATATATATATATATATATATATATATATATATATATATATATATATATATATATAAAATGCAAATGCCACAAAGAAAAAATTAGCATTTGCATTTATATATATATATATATATATATATATATATATATATATATATATATATATATATATATATATATATATATATAAAATGCAAATACAAAGAAAAAGTAAAACGATGGAGTGGTTGCTAGGCCTTTCGACTACAATGGTCCTTTCTTGGCAGGCTGAATAGAAATATAAAAGTAAATTCACAAGAAAGGTCATATAACTGACAGATGGCATACAGATATCCCAGAGAATGGGGATTATACACAGCAATGGACAGGTACTCGAGCAAGTCACAGACAATGGTCGTCACCTGTTGGAGTTCCTCAGCAATAAGTTATCGCCAGCAGCAGCTCCCCTTTTATGTCCGATTCCCATATTTGCACGATGATTCCTTGAGGGCTGAATTTACTAACATTGTACAAAAATATTTTGATGCATTAAATGTTAAACTTATTCCTATTAATCTACTCACAAATGGCTCCTTGTTTCGATTTAAAGATCGTTTATGCCCCCTCATGTCCTTTGGTGTAGTGTACAAATATTCTTGTACCAGATGTAGTCTGGGAAATCCCGTGGGTTCTTCTCAGAAGATGACGAGGGTTCGCATAGACTGCCACAAGGGAGTTAGTTTCCGTACTGGATGTTCACTGTCAAATCCTGAACAGTCCAGTATACGTGAACATACAAAAAAAAAAAAAAAATGTAAAGTTCCCATTAAATAAGACGATTTCATTATTGGGGGTCAAAACTCTTTTAATTAATTTATATTAATATATTGTATTTTATTGTCGTAGATCTCCCTGATTATGTGAGTAAGAATCATGAAACGTAGGAATAAATGGTTACTGTGTCATCTGCTTCTGTATTCCTGCCCTTGATCTTGATGCAAATATATATATATATATATATATATATATATATATATATATATATATATATATATATATATATATATATATATATATATATATATATATATATATATATATATATATTCTTATTTCAGGGAGGCTAAAACCAAACAGTCTTATAGTCGGATGTATGGATAGGAAGAACAGTCAGCTCATCATTGACAAATTTTTTAATAGCTGCGCTTCGGGATCACCCATATCCCATCTTTTCTGGCTAAAAGATACAAAAACACTAATTAAAACTTAAAACAGAGTTTACAAAATTAAAATGCTTTAAAGACTGAAAATGACAATGACAAAATAAGGAATAGAATACCTTCTGTAGTAAAGTCTAGAGGATGAAAGTTTGATGAGTAAACAAAGTTAGGAAGTAAACAGGAATAGGGGAGGGTACTAGGCTATGTATAAGGGGTTGAAGTTAAATGATTATTGAGCGATGGAACAATTTTCTTGATAACCAAGGATTCCAAAATATTAAGGAGGTGTTCCTTCTGCGTTGTGGTCACTATTTCAGAGTTTTTATAATTTATTGGGTTTTACAAATTAATGAGTGATTCCTAATGTTGGACATTTCAGGTTTTGCTAGCCTAAGACCAGTACGATAGCTTAATCCACTGTGGCAATCTGCCTGCTCACTTTGAGCAACCGGCGCGTACTTCCGACATAAATCTGTTGCGGACTGCAACAGCAAGTATACTTGTACACCACGCCCGACTGCATCAATGGAGGGAGTCGCTCCTTGTGTCTAAAAAGGCTACCAAGACTTTTGGGGTTCTTCAAAATTATGTTGACCTTGACAGCTGGGAAGTGTTTGGTTATAATCTGCTTCAGATGTCGTAAAAAATCATCACCATGTACAAAAGGAAAGGAAAAGTAGTATTCTAATTTGGGAACATCGAAAGAAGGAGAGGGAGGGCTAAAATAGTTATTTAAAATGTGCTTTATTTTATGTTGGAATAAAGTCAAGGAAAACAATTTTGTTGAAAATATTTTTGTAAAAGGAAATTTCGTTATGGAAGGAGGACCAATCAGAAGAAAGTGAAAGGGCTCTATGGATAAGGGTGGTTAAGGAATTTAGTTTGAAATTGAATGCACAGGAGCTATAAAAATTAAGGCCCTGACCTGTAAAAAGTAAGTTTTCTATAAATACTAACTTTGAAACCTTCAGGAGATCAGGAAACTTCAGTGTCTAGAAAGGGAGTTTACTATTATTTTCTTTTTCTAGGGTAAAGTTGATATTGTTGTGTAAACTATTTGCATAACCTAAAAGGAGTCTGCGTGGTGTGGGTGTTTGAAAAGGACAAAGGTGTCATCAACGTAGCGTTTGTAAAAAAGGGTTTAAAATCAGAAGGACAGCTGTCCAGCAGCTGACCTTCAAGATGGCACATAAAGATATCGGCCATAGTGCAACTCAAAGGACTCCCCATACCAACACCATCCGTCTGTATATATACTTTATCATTAAAGACGAAAGCTGTGTCTTTCACAGCAAGTTCAACAATTTTCTAAAATCTGATGAACTAAGATTATTAAAAGTAGAGTCAGGAGTGGGGAACAACCGATCAATAACTATTTGTATGGTCTCATTCACAGGGATGTTGGTGAACAGCGATTCAACGTCTAAACTAGCCATGTACAAGTCAGAATCTTGCAGTATAATATTTTCTTTGAATTTTAAGGAGTTAGACAAGTTATTTGGATTCTTTGTAAGTGGTTCAAGCAAGGTGGCTAGGAATTTGGCTATTTTGTAATTGGGCGTGGTATATGATGATAGAATGGGTCTTAGGGGGATATTAGATTTGTGGATTTTTGGCAGTCCATACATGACTCCAAAACTGGACCCCGTCACCAACAGGTCATTATATGTTAGCTGGTCAACAACACCCCTGTCCTTCAAAGATCTTAAGAAACGATTGATTTTGTCTTCGTTTTTATAAATCAAGCGATAGTCTTTATCACCTATTAATTGGAATTTGGATGAGTCTTTAAGGATATCTTCCATTTTGTTTATGTACTCAGGTTTGTTCATTAAGACAGCCCCTTTTCCTTATCTGGTTTCATTATGACGAGAGAGTATTCTTTTAAGTGTATTAAGTATTTCCCAATCATCTCTTTTTAAAATAAGGTGTCCACTGTGGTTTGGCCCTTCTGTACTGGTCGTGAGCAAACATGGATAAATCTGTTTGAAATTTATCGTTGTTTTGATTTAGGGATAAACACTTTAGCTTGGTGAAGAGTATTTCAAAAGAACTATAAAAGTCGTAAAAGGATGGTTTATAATTTGGTAAGCAAAAATCG
>NC_089753.1:72302651-72307651 GCF_040412425.1 Macrobrachium rosenbergii | reverse complement strand
TATGAGTTCAGAACGACTTCGTCTAATCTTAAAGACAAACAGTTGCTTATTGTAGGTCGTAATTGGATGATCTGACAATTCATCACTTTCAATTAAGAATCATTCAAGTGAGCAAATTGAAGGACCGAGTATACTTAACTTTTTAGTGTGCAAGCAATCTTCGTATTTAAAAGCTTACCAACAATCGAACCACCATAATGGTAATATTCTCTGGAATGTGAAAACAACTTTCATTATAATGTTACCATTCAGCCATTGTTGTGCTCTGTCACTAAGGACAGGAGCGATCATATGAAATGACATACCCTTACATGGATCCTTTATTTAACACAATTACATATGAGGATACTTGGCTTATAATCAGTGGGTGGATTATGGCTTTTCGGGCTAAGCCCAAGCACAGGGACCTATAGAGGTCATTCGGTGACGTATTATAACCCATGACGTTTTTTGTTTCGGGGCCGGGGGGACACAGCAAGCTTTAATGTTGTTCCGCAAGTTATATTTTACTAAGAAGTCAACAACTGTTGTTTTATAGAGCATATATAATTATCTTTCTGCACCTTATGGAAGTCAAGGAATGACGAAAACTTGGTAGCCTTGGATGTCCGGGTGTACTCCTTACCCAAAAAAGGGCCCTATTATTCATTTCCCTGTTCAAGCTTACGTAGGGTTTGCCACGGGCCTCCTCGCTTTTAAACAATTGTCCAAGTCGAATCACAAAAGCTGTCCTGCAACCACGGGGACAATGACTTATCATAGCCGCCATTCTTGAAGCCTTGACAAGGTACGAATATTCATTCAGAATTTCAGAGACAGCTAGCTGTTTGTCGTCATCACCTTGTGGGAGGAATCGGAACGTCTTATGTTTACGTCACGTGTAACTTTGAACCCATACATTAAAGTATTCCGCCACTGGCTTCGGCTGCTTTATTTTACTCTTATGAATATACTATTTTTCTAATCTGAGTAATAAAGAATGCTGCCGAAAATTAGGTAGGGATGTAAAGGCTCTGAATCTCATACTAGTTCCATCCTTTTGTTGTCTTTCAGTATTTTGAATGTTTCTATTAGTTGTCCTCGCAATCATCGTATTTCTAAGTCATACATATTCAGGCTCTCTTGTCGTCTGTGGTCACCTATTTGCCTGATGGATGGAATTAACTTTGTGGTTCTTGCTTGTATGTGCCCCTTCTAGTCTATTTGTCTTTTCTCGCTGGGCGAGTCGGTAGAGTTGTCGGCTAGTACTCGCTAGGCCCGAGTTCGATTCTCCGGCCGGCTATGAGGAATTAGAAGAATTTATTTCTGGTGATAGAAACTCATTTCTCGCTATAAAGTGGTTCGGATTCCACAATAAGCTGTAGGTCCCGTTGCTAGGTAACCAATTGGTTCTTAGCCACACAAAAAAGTCTAATCGTTCGGGCCAGCCCTCTCTAGGAGAGCTGTTAATCAGCTCTTCAGTGGTCTGGAAAAACTAACGTATACTTTTCTGTGTTTTTTCTTAGTGTTGGTGACCAAAACTGTACTGCATATTCAATATGAGGTGTAATTATTGATGTGTAGAGCTGAAGCCCCGTTTCCTTGTTTCTGTATCTAAACTGCCTCTTTATGTATCCCAGTAGTTTCTGTGCCTTCTTTTATGCACTGTTTTGTGGATTTTAAGTCCTTGGTAATAATGACTCAAAGTTTAAAGGTATTTGCCATCTTTTTGACCACTCTCCTATCTTCCTTAAATAAAATCTGAAACTTTCCACTGCTTCATTTATACCTAGTTTGGTGTCATCTGCAAATTTGGATATCCTTCTAGTTCAGCCTACATCAATGCCATTAATGTAAATCTGAAGCCGAATTAACTTTTTAACAACAGGTTGTTTCTATCAATGTGATCTACAATCTGATCTGCAATTATGGACTCAAAACTCTTACAAGGAACTGACGTTAGACAGACTGATCTATAATTTCCTGGCTCTTCTCTTGGACCATTCTTGTAAACTGGGGGCACATTACCTAGTTTCCGTCCTTTTTGTGCCTATCGTTGTTCTGCGGTTATTCTGTAGACTTTATATACGCGAGGAACTATCTCCTCTTTTAACTCTTTAATTTTTCTTCGACGAATCCCATCCGGGCCAGGAGATTTGAAGTTGTTTCGTTTTTCTATTTTTTTAACATCTATGAATATCATTATGTCAATCGGTTCTGGCCCTTCATATTTAATAGCTGGTTCAGGGATTGATGTAGTGTCTTCAATTGTGAAAACACTAGTAAAAAAACTTATTCATTAACTCCGCTTTTTCCAAGCCTGAGTTCACTGGGTTTCTTCTATTGTCTCTTAAGAGACCTATGTTATTTTTTATTGGTTTCATGCGCATAGAATTCTTTTGGGTTTTCCTTACAAAATGATGTTACTCTCTTATCCTCGTCTATCTTTGCATTTCTTACTAATTTTTCCACCATTCTACAGAGTTCTTTATGCCTGCGCTCTTCTTCTGGTGTTGGGTGTGGAGTCACTGATTTGTGCAATCTGTCTCTGTGTCTTATTTTATTTCTAATTTCTCTGTTGAACCACTTAGGCTGAGAGTTGCTGTTTGTTAGTGTTTGCTTCAATGGCACACATCTGGAGCATTTTTCTGTGTATTCTTCTAGAAAGGATTCCCAGTACTTACCTATGTCTATGTTCTTGTCGCAATCTAGATTTTTAACAAACTCCTTCAATTCTTTTAGGTCTCCTGGACAGTACCCTAATCTCGTTAGTATCTTCTTCTCTTTTTTATGGTGAATATTAATATGAAATGTAATGATTTTATGGTCGCTTTTGCTTAGATTTGCAAAGGTTTGCACGAAACGCGTCTTACCAAAGAACCTTGAAGACTTTTGGTCTTATGGATCTCCTGATGATGCATTTGCCAGCTGTTGCCTATATACAGTATATATATATATATATATATATATATATATATATATATATATATATATATATATATATATATATATATATATATATATATATATATATATATATATATGTGTGTGTGTGTGTGTGTGTGTGTGTGTGTGTGTGTACATATATATGTATATATATTTATAATCATTAATGAAGGGAAGAGGACACACAAATATACAGGCTGACTTTATTCCAACGATTCGTTTCCAATATCAGAAATCACTCAAAAATTTGTAAAACACGCATTGATAATAAAGACTTCTGCATTTTAGGCCATACCACCAACCCTGAAGACCTTGTTATACTGGAATCACTTTTTATTAAACAACTTGTTCCATCGTTAAACACTCATTCGTTCTCCTCCCCTCTGTATTTATCCTGACTTGTGTTGTTTCTATTTATGTTTACGTTTAGTTTAATGCTGTCACTCCTCTACGTCGGTCCTTAATCTTTTCTTCTGTAACCCCTTTCACGGATATTTTCAATTTTAATTTACTGTATATTCTGTTACCTTTCATTTTAATTTAATGATTTTTTAAATTTTTTTCTTTAATTTTAATGTCTGAATATATTTCAGAAATATTGTATGAATAATTTTCAGCTTTTCAATTCTTAACTTTTAGTTTTAGTTTTTACAATTTTACAAAGAATTGTATTTTTCATTTTAACAGCCCTGATGATGTAATTATTTGATAATTGCGAAACTTTGGAATAAAATCAGCTTGTATATATGTGTGTCCTCTGCCCTTCACTGATGATTTTAAATATGGATTGACTCCTGTCTCCTTACACTGATCTTTATATATATATATATATATATATATATATATATATATATATATATATATATATATATATATATATACATATATATATGTATATATAGATATATATATATATATATATATATATATATATATATATATATATATATATATATATATATATATATATATATATATATATATATATATATATATATATATATATGTGTGTGTGTGTGTGTGTGTGTGTGTGTGTGTGTGTGTGTGTGTATGTATATATATAAATATATATATATACAGGGTGTTTCGAAAACTAGAGCCCCCCACCCCCTCTACAGCATAAACTAAACTTGATATGGACAAAAGCAAAAGTAATTCAGAACAGGTATTTATTTAAGTTTCTCTCTGAATATTTAATATTTTGTGTGGCCTCCATCTGCCTGTACCACAGCCTGCATTCTTGAGGGGTATGATTTCATTAAGTCGCAAAAAACCTGAGATTCAAACTCCATTTCCTTGAGCACTTCGGTCACCTCTCTTCGCAGGTCGTCAAGGCTTGGTATACCATCATAGTTCATTGTGCCTGCTTCAACACGATCCTTTAAGATACTACCAATGTATTCACACACATTAAGGTCAGGGGAGCTACCTGGAAATTCACTTGACGAGAAGACATCGATACCACTGTTTCGAAGCAGCTCCTATGTCTGAAGAGCCTTGAAACATGGTGCCTTATCATGCAAAAATGTGACTTCTTCAACAGATAACACATTTTCGGGATCTTTGAGGAAAGGAAATACTCCACCAGTAAGCACAGTTTCTCCGAAGTATTCGCCCTTCCATGACAGTCCTTTTTCTTTGATGATCCACATGAACCGTTTGGCTGTGAAACACAGAAAAATTCCCAAACATTCAGAAATTTCACAACTTGGTGATAGCGCACGTCATCGCTGATATCATCCAATTTTGCTGCCCAAATGAGAAGATAAAATTAACAGGTTTTTGAGAAAATAAAAAAATGAGATTACTTATCAGAAACTATTTGTGACAGGTTCTTCTTTTAGCATTCTCTATGGCCTCCCTAAGATACATAAGGAAGGAGTTCCTATCAGACCTATCATGGCAGCCTATAACAGCCCTTCGTATACCATATCAAAATACCTTGTTTCGTTACTGAATGAGTTCGCTTACAACCAATTTTCACTTAAAAATGGTTATGAGTTCCAGAAACAAATAGTCCTACAAGATGGTGATCTACACACGACAAGCTTCGATGTAGAATCTCTTTTTACAAA
>NC_089753.1:72277651-72290151 GCF_040412425.1 Macrobrachium rosenbergii | reverse complement strand
ATAGAATGAAAGTGAATCAAAGTTTACGAGAGAGAGAGAGAGAGAGAGAGAGAGAGAGAGAGAGAGAGAGAGAAGGTGTCCACCAGAAGTGGATTCTAAGAGTCACATACGGAAGACCCTCGGCTTCTTCGTTCTTCTCTCGTATTGTCTCTCATGTCACTCAGTCCATCTTTTATATTCCTTTTCGCGTTGTAGAATGATAGAAGTGGATATCACTTTTATTAAGAATTCGGGAGAGGAGGCGATTGATCTGAAATCACTTCAAGTTTATGATAGAAAGATAGTTCATATTATACTAAATATCTGAAAAGTAATCGCTTAATAGATTTTATTCACATTTTAAAACGATGAGGAATAAAATCTCCATGTCACCAGATTCACGCGCTGTTAACTTGTTCAAAGTAACAAACTCAATCTTCTTAGTTAATGTAATAACTCATTCCTTTTGTAGTTTCTAAGACGTCATGAAAAATATGGAGTTTTTAATAGAGATATTGGTAAAAGCTGTAATACAATTCATAAGTATTTTCATGATCTCCTAAGCTCAAATTAATGATGCCTGTAGTGTTTCTAGTATAACATTATACACCTTTGCTCTCGATAATCTTTCATAAATCATAGGAAAAGGACATCTTGGGACTCTTTTTAGGTCAGACTTATATTCGAATGTAATGAATGTCTTCTGCCCATGGAAACATTATTCATGCCTGCAAAAACAATATACAATACGCAACTGGAATACAGTACTTACAAGCTTTGGATAAGACTGGCAGAGGTTAACATCAGGAGAGGAATCTTCCAAGGCGACTCATTGTCCACGCTACTCTTCGTAGTAGCCATGATTCCCTTGACAAAAGTACTGCAGAAGATGGATGATGGGTACCAACTCAAGAAAGGAGGCAACAGAATTAACCATGTACGACATCAAGCTGTATGGTAAGGGCATCAAGGAAATAGATAACTTAGTCCAGACTGTATGGATTGTATCTGAGGACATCATGATGAAGTTTGGAATAGAAAAATGCGCCTTGGTTAACATACAAAAAGGAAAAGTGACAAGGACTGAAGGGATAAAGCTACCCGACGGGAAAAGCATCAGGCACATAGATGAGACAAAATACAAATACCTGGGGATAATAGGAGAGGATATAAAGCACGATCAGGAAAGAATATATGCAGACACTTAAGGCGACACTCAAGCCAAAACTCAATGTCGGAAACATGATAAAAGCAATAAACATAGGGACAGTACACCCCCCGTTATCAGATAAGCGCGGGAATAGTGGAGTGGACGAAGGCTGAACTCCGTAACATAGACCAGAAAACTAGGAAACACATGACAATACACAAAGCACTATACCCAAGAACAAATACAGACAGACTATACATAACAAGGAAGGAAGGTGAGGGAGTTATACTGTGCTAAGCGTAGGGGACTGTCAACATCGAGAGCAGAGCACTGGGACAATGCCTGAAAACCAGTGAAGACGAGTGGCTAAGGAGTGCATGGGAAAAAGGACTGATAAAAGTAGAGGAAGACCCAGAAATATACAGAGACAGGAGAATGAAAAACAGAACGGAGGAATGGCACAGCAAACCAATGCACAGACGGTACAAGCGACAGACTAAAGAAGTGGCCAGCAATGAAACATGGCATGGCTACAGAGGGGAGAACCCAAGAAGGAAACAAAAGGCATGCTAACAGCTACGCAAGATCAGGCCCTAAGAACCAGATATGTCCAAAGAACAATGGATGGAAATATCATCTTACCCATATGTAGGAGCAGAATATGAAAGATGAGACCATAAACCACATAGCAAGCGAATTTCCGGCGCTTGCACAGAACCCGTACAAAAAGGGGTCTGATTCAGTAGCAAAAGCCCTCCACCGCTTGTAGTAATAAGTGGTACGAACACCAGCCTGAAGGAGTGATAGAAAATCATCTGGCAAAGATCCTCTGGGACTATGGTATCAGAACAAGTAGGGTGATACGTGCCAATAGACCAGACTTGGCGCTGATTGACAAAACAAAAAGAAAGTATCACTCATTGATGTCGCAGTACCATGGGACACCAAAATAGATGAGAAAGAAAGAGAAAAAATTGATAAGCATCAAGACCTGAAACAGAAATAAGAAGGATATGAGATATGCCAGTAGAAAATGTACCTATCATCATGGGAACACTAGGCACGATCCCAAGATCCCTGAAAAGGAACCTGGAAAAACTAGATACTGAAGTAACTCGAGGGCTCATGCAGAAGAGCGTGCTATTAGAAACAGCGCACATAGTGATAAAAGTGATGTACTCCTAAGAGGCGAGATGCAGCCCAGAACCCCACATTATAAATGCCACCCAGTCGAATAGGATGACTGAGAAAGTAATAATAATAATAATAATAATAATAATAATAATAATAATAATAATAATAATAATAATAATAATGGAAGTTATAGCCATATCAAAATTACCACTTATTCTTACAAACGATTCCATCGCAGGTTCACGGATTACAAGGGCAGGCCGACAGAAGTAAATACGAGTATACTGTTGAGCTGGTCCATCAGCATATTAAATGGCACCAAAAGCCTCTAGCCTTCCCAGTTATCTCTGGAAGTGTTTTGACTGTAAAAAAAAAAAAAAAAAAAAAAAAAAAAAAAAAAAAAAATATTGTGAATGAAAATCATAAATTTACTCTAAGCTGTTATTGTAGTACATAATGAATTACTTCGCTTACATAATTTCACGTGCCCTATCACTAACATAGAAGATAATATTGTTGAAGATATATTTACCAAATGTTTCAATTAAATTTTTTTCCCAAAGAAAGCAAATCTTGTAAGCAAGGGTTTGCGTCACCGACATAAAAATTTGGTCGTACAAATATAAAGTAACATTTCATGATGGCATTTTTAATTGTCAACAAAAATGAGCATGTCAAGAAACTTAAGTTTTCAGTGTTTAATAGATATGTACAGGGAATACGAAAGCTTTAAATAAAGATATATTTTGTTCATAAACAGAAATTACCACTTTCATGTGAGTTATGAACTGTATATCGAAACGAATGTTCACTGCGCTATAATAGATCCTCCAAAGAAAATAATATTGCAGATTTCATGTTTATAAATTGGTACATAATCCAATAGAGAGACATTTAGAACGGTGTTTGCATTCAGCCATACGGAGGCAGTGTGTTGCAGACCTCAAGACACATCTCTTACAATAAAATGACAAAAATTAAATCCGAAAAACTTTTAACTGACTGAATTTAGACTCATGTATTACGTTCTATAGTCCTGAGATTATTATTTTTGCTAATTTTTGTATAGTTATTTTGATACTTCCTGTAATATTATTATTTTCATTATGATTATTCAAGAAATTTTCTTTACTTGAATTAAATTTGTCCTTTATTGCTTAATTCATGTCAGGCCTCCGATTTCCTTACCCTTTCACTCAAAATTAATAAAAACTTGGACGGACAAGAATAATTTCTCATGTCATTAGTCATCCTTTCTCTCTCTCTCTCTCTCTCTCTCTCTCTCTCTCTCTCTCTCTCTCTCTCTCAAGATAACAAGAAAATAGCGAATGGATGTTAAGGTAGGACTGTTATATGAAGATCACTGATACATGAACATCAGGGTTTCATTGATATTTTTTTTTTTTTCAGATACGGAACGCAGCAGCCGTGGACAATCTCATAATGATAAACGACAACACTGAAATGGTAAGAACTCTCTCTCTCTCTCTCTCTCTCTCTCTCTCTCTCTCTCTCTCTCATTATATATATATCTTAAAAAAAGATATTTTCTTAGTATCAAAATAATATATATTTTCAGTTAATATACTTGGAAATCATAGGAAAATTAATACTTATCAAAGAATGTTGAAGAAGAAAATTTGATAGATATTGAGAGCAAAACGTAATATAACAATCGATTTTATGTTGAATTTGGTACTGACTCTTACATTTTGTGATCGGATGGCAGACGTGGTCATTCTCAGAGCACGAAATAAATTTTCGCGTATGGTTTTTTGGTAAATAAACCCAGAAAACTTACTGAGCAGTTTTTTTCACATCGAAGATTCCTTTACCCCATACATATTTTGTATATATATATCATGCATGCATAACCACATGCACACACGCACACACACACACAGACACACACAAACACACACACACACACACACACACACACACACACACACACACACACACACATATATATATATATATATATATATATATATATATATATATATATATATATATATATATATATATATATCAACAGATTAGAGAGTAATTTAACAATAAATATAACGGAATTTAAAAAGAAATTCAAGGATTTGCTTAAAAGATTATAATTAGTAAGTTCAGAAGAGGTCTACACAGGAGCTTGACTGCTAGCTCTGCCTCACTGTAATTACGTTAATTTATAAATTAAATAGTGCCACTAGCAAGATCAAGTGTGGGCTAAACTCTCCAGTCCAAAGATAACACAAAACATACAGTAAAGACGATCACACTGAACATAAGAAACCTCTTATACTGGATGTAAGGATGATATCTTGCATTAGGCAACAATAAATAAATAATCTTCAGATGTAAATATCTTGAAGGGATCTTCTCAAAGTCGGAAGATGGGAATAGCACAGTGGATAACAGTTGGGCACACGGCTGCAATACAAAACGGACCATCACTCGATTGCGAAAATGATTACACGTTCACTTTGGAAGTGCTGAAGGCTGAGGGGGAAATCACTCAAAGAATAATAGATTGCCAACTGGATGCACTCTTATTTTACTTTACACAAAGAATTAACCACTTTGCTACGCAATGTGAAATAAAGTAAAAGATTGTGAGTCAAACAAAATCCAATTTCAACTGTACCTTAGTCAGTTAGACAAGGTGTTTTGATGATAAAGACAGACTTTGAATTTTAAGACAAGGGACCAGTGGTTGATATGATCCAAGAGGCACAACAAAGATAACTGTGTGGGAGAGGGTAGTGGGGTCAGCGGTCCAACCGGCAAGGATTCTACCTCTGTGCTTGTTCGCAGAGTTCTGTCTTGTGTGTGACCCTTGACCTATCCTTATATCCTGCCAAACTCCCACGGCCAAACTCCCGCGCTTTTTGTGTTGCCTGCTCCTGGGCGAATACCGTTAGGTTTTCCCAGCTTCTCTGGTTTCGTTGGCAGTTAAGGTTTGGCTGTAATGGAAATCGGACGACAACACAACAGTTTGACAGAGAGGGAACAATGAAGGGACATTAAGAGCTGGGAGAGGAGGAGTCCTAGGCGAAGTCCTATCATGAGAATTGTCTACCACAGCGAATTGCTAATTGGTAGGGGAGTGTTTTTCATGGCTCCCAGCTCTGCCACTTGTGCAGTCTTACATGTATTTCTAATAACTTACTTTACTTCTGCCACTTGTGCGGTCTTACATGTATTTCTAATAACTTACTTTACTTCTGCCACCTGTGTGGTCTTAAATGTATTTCTAATATCTTACTTTATTTCTGTAACATAAAACATATCTGCTAAATTGTGGGAATTGCAAGCTAATATATGTACATTACTTTAATGAGCTAATTTTTTTTTAATTAATACAATTGTACATCTTGTTATTAGGTTGCGTTACTTGCAAGGTATTACTACATAAAATATTGATTGCTTACATAGCTCTTGTACATATACATTTAAACAATATTTAAGTTTTGACCCTATTAATGTTTGATTCATTAAATACAATACTCTTGATTATTGATATATGGACAAGACCTGTATGTTCATCATAGCATGTATTAAACAACTGTATTCAGGCGAAGTAGTGATAGCTAGCCAGCTGATGTGGCTGGATACATGATGCACTTGCACAAGTGCAACGCAAATGTCTAACACTTAGGCTAGAAAGTAAGTTGGAAAGAAAGGAAGAGGAACAGTTTGGGTTATGGGGACAAAATTTACTAGTTGTAAGTACACAAATCACAAGAGATGAATTTGAAATGAAGGGAGTTTATGGCACCATCTCTGGATTAGGTGCTAGTCACTCAGAAAATGGAAGGCCTGATATCACAGGATTTTATTCTGAGAGACTATACGTGGCTAGTGACAGGACAGGACGTTAGCTATATTGTTTTCTGTTCCTTTTAATATGCTCGACTTTCCAATTATAGCCTTGCATGTCCAGACTCCATCTCATTAGATGTTTATTTTGATTTCAGAAGCAAATGAGATATCTGAGAGGACTGTGATCCGTATACACAGTTAGTGGGAAATTGTGATCTGCATGGTAGGCTTCATAGTGTTTCATAGGTAACACCATTCCTAGCAACTCTTTTTCAATAGTGCTGAACTGGGTTTCAGCTGGATTCAGCTTCTTTGAGTAATGTGCTATGGGGTGGTGAAAGCCATCCTTTATTTGGGACATCACAGCTATGATGCCTAAGTCACTGGCGTCTACTGCCATATAAGAAGGTCTCTCGTAATCTGGCATGTGTAAGACTGGCTTGCTAATAAAGGTTGTCATATGCCCTTTCACATTCCTCTGTGCAGCAGGATGTTCTGTTTCCTTTGAATAGGTCAGTAATAGGAGTGGCTGCATCTGAGAAGTTGGGTATAAATCTTCTAAAGTACTGCACCATGCCCACAAATCTTTGGGGCTTCTTTCTCTGTCTTAGGTTATGGCATGTCCCTTATAGCTTCAACATTTGCATATTTTGGCATCAGCTTGCCATTACCTATAACATGGCCAAGGTAAGTTATTTCTGCTACCCTGAATTAGCACGTCTTCAAGTTTATGACTAGCTCAGCTTGTTAGAGAGCTGCTAAAACCTTAACCACGATCCGAAGGTGCTCCTTCCAAGAGTTTGCAAAGATTACTATGTCATCAAGGTAGACCACAGAATTCTCAATACCCGCTAGGACTTGATTCATAAATTGTTGAAAGCAACTGGGGGTGTTCTTCAACCTGAACAGCATAACTTTATATTGTAAGAACCCGTCCATTGTTGTGAATGCAGTCAGCAGACATGCTTCCTCTGCTAGAGGGACTTGCCTATACCCCTTCTCAAGACCTATTTTACAGAGAAAAGGTGCAGCTCCTAAACAGTCTAGGCACACTTCTCTATGGGGGAGGGGGTAAGGCTCTGGCTTCATGACTTCATTAAGTTTTTGAAAGTCAACGCAGAGCCAATCTCCACCTCCTTTCTTTGGCACTAGAACAACTGGCGAGGACCAGGGGATCTGACTCCCTTCTATTAAACCCAATTCCAGTTGTAGATCCACCTGTTGTTTGATTCATTCCACCTTGTGTTGGTTTACCTTATAATAGCAAGGGGCTATGGCTTTTATATCCTCTTCTAAGTATACTGTATATTCCAGAGTATGGGTGCATTCAAGACAATCCTGGACTAATTCCAGATATTGCATCAACAGTTATTTTACGTCTTGACGCTTCTCATCGTCAAAGCCGGGAGTGATATACTGTAATTGATTTAGCACTTCATAGTTAGTGGTGGGACTGAGAGGTGTGGTGATGGTGCCTACTACTGCACTGGAGACTGGCTGCAGGTTCTCGCTCTCCTCCTCCTTTTCCTTCCTCTTCTTGTATGACATGGAACAACTTTGCTCGCCGCTGCCCGCAATTGACTAGAGTGTTTAACAATCCCCTTTTCCCCAGTAAGGTGAGAGAACCATTGAACTGGGTTTCCAGTGGGCGAGTTGCCCTGGTATGAAGAACCAGAACTTTGTCTCCATGTCAAACCATAGTTTGACTCGTTCTTGCACTGCGGCTTCTGTTGCTTGTACTACTGCCCATGCTGCCCTGAGTTTGTTTTGAATGTCAGGGAGTTCACTCGCCCAATCTGCCTTACTTTGCTCTGCCCAAGATTCATGCAAAATCTCAATTGGCTCCCCTGGTTGAGTGTGCATATAGTAACTCGAAAGGGCTGTACCCTAAGGTTTCAGACAGGCTCTGGCAGAGGGCAAACAGTGCGTATGGTAAGTTTTCCTCCCGGTCACCCCCACCCTCATGTTGAAGTTTGGACAGCGTGTTAGTCAAGGATTGGTGAAATCTTTTGATGATTCCTTGGCTGTCACGGAATTCTTTTGACATGAACTGTCATCCGTTGTTGCTTTGAATGGTTGCTAGGAAACCAAATCTACAGAAGAAGCGCAGTAAGGCTTTAACAACAACTTTGGAGGTCTCACTCTGTATCAGAATGGCCTTAGGATATCTAGTGAACATGTCAATAATTGTTAAATAATGGGCATTCCCTATTTTAGTTCGGGTACACCCTTGGGTGTAAAATAATCAACGATGACATCCTGGACGGGGACACCAGCTGATGGAATATTTTGGAATCTAGCTTTCGGCACAACCTCATTTGGATTTCCTACCATGTGGCATGTAAGGCAGGATGACAAATATGCTTTGACTGTTTTCCACAGCCCATCCCAATAGAACTTATCGGCAATGGCCTTAGTAGTCCAGGTGACAGTGAAGTGCCAGCCTATCTCGTCATGGGCCAGTTTTATGATCTTTCTTTGTAATTTGCTTGGTACAACTATTCTCCAGTGATCTATGTGAGCTGGTTCTTGAATTTCCCGTGTTACTTGGTAGAGAATCCTGTTTTCTATGAGGCAGTCAGCCGTGGAAAGGTCTGTAATGGTTGCTTGGTTAAGCTGTGCATCCTCTCTAATGCTTTGCAGTTTAGGATCTGCCTGAGCTACTGTTAGTTTGGTTCGGTCTAACTCCTGTATAATGGTATCCTGTGGTTAGGAGAGTAGTGGCTGTTAGAGGTTTTTTTTTAAGAGGGTTATTTTCAGACAATTCCTAGAGCCACAGTACGTCATCTAAGGGCTTTATTGTAGTGGTTTGGTTGGTCTTCGGATTCTCCTACTGGTATGGCAGTCATGCATCGTAGAGAGATCATAGAGTCTCTCCACTGCATGAAGTCTTGCCCTAAGAGTAAAGGCCACCCAGTAGACATTGTTTCCCTTACTCCAAAGCGGTGTTCTCACAAGCGAGAGGGTTTGCTGTCCATCACTGTTAAGCTGACTGTAGGGAGATCCATTGAGTGACCATTAACCCGTGGACGGATTGAGCTTCAGTGTGAAGTAAAACAGGCTTGGGGAGGTGGACGGATTGCGCTTCAGTGTGAAGCAGAATTATGCACCACTGTTATGGTAATAATGATTCGAAACAAAGGTGCCAGTACTTCTATATGCTATAAATTTACGAATGGCAACCTTTATACAGACGTGAGAGTTAGGCCAGTATCAGTAATGCTTATGACTTCAAGGGGGAAGGTACTGCATCTCTCTCTCTCTCTCTCTCTCTCTCTCTCTCACGAGTCTTTTTGTAAATTTGCTTGTAAATATACGAAGGGGTTGCTGTTGTTTTTTTGTTTTTGTCTTTTACAATAGTATGTCGGTTGTAAATGTAATTTTACAAAGAAAATTGTAAAGAAATATTAGAAAAAGCACGTAAAAGTAAAAAAAGTGACTGAATCTTCCTTCTCATAAACTTACATGAATATTTTACAACAAATATGCAAAAAAATTGTTACTGCTTTTATTTCTTATCTGTTTTGATATTGTGTGAGCAGTAATAATAATTTTACAAAATCCAAAACTTATTTATTAGAAAAACATATAAGTTGGTAAAATTTACGATTGTCTTGTAAATGAGGCCTCACAAGGGGTTGTAAATAGTCATTTTCAACTTCTCACAGAAGGTAGGGAAAACTTTTTAGAATTTTTTTTATTTATACAGTGTGAATGTACGTGTCATTCTGTTTCCATTGATGTGATTTTCTTTTTATTTTGCTGACCTCAAAGTTTCCCCGGTCTGGGGTGCTGCACATTGATAAATTATACCGTCCCTTAAGGGTTAAACCAACATATGGACATTCTTTTGTCTTCCCAAATGGTAGCACCAGGAGGCACATGTTCCCTGGTAATTAGACTTATCTCTGATCCTGTGTCAATGTGGTTTGATAAGGTCTGGGGCAGAGATGAGCCATCAAGGGGTGCCACAGCCTCATTCTCGAGGCTGAGCCACTTGGTAGCATTCTGCGAGTGGATTGCTGCTTGTACCGCCTTTTGTGGGACATGTTTAGAACAGTGTATATACTGTGTCCTTTCTGATTACAATCTTTACATACTTCCATACTGAAGTCCCATTTGAATGCTGCCCCTGTAGGTGTAAGGGCAGGCCTGGAGTGAGTTCTTGCTTCAGCAGGCATGCTGCGGCTCTGAGTGGGTTTTGTGGGAAGGCTCGACATAGCCTTCTGGTTATTCCCCGATTTGAAATGACACTGCTCAGTGTGGTGTCCTATCTTCTTGCAATGGTTGCAGATAGAGGCTTTAGACTGGGACTCTTTCTTGGGCTGAGCTGGTGTAGAGGTATAGAAGATGGAACTAGTTTCTTGCTCTATCCTACTGTGCTGACGGTGATGTGTTTCCCAATCATCAGCTAATAGGCAGTATTCAGCAATGGTAGTAGGGTGCTTATCATAAATGTATGTGGCTAGTGCACTTGCAGCATAGTAGAAGACTGCCACTTGCATGTGCTCAGAGAGATCCTGAAGCATCTGTACACTGAAAGATTCCACCCAATGTTTGTAGTGTCTATTTTTGTGATAGAGCCAGTCTGTCCAGGTTTGACCTATTTCCTTGGGTAGGCCATGACAACGTTGTCTCCAACGTTCAGGAGTTATCTCATACACCTTGTCAACAGTGCTTCTGACTCCTGCAAGGTCTCCCTGCTCTGCAGCTGTTAAGGTATGAAGTGCCACTACAGCTTTGTTATCCATATGCTTGTTTAGAATCAATGCTATCTCAGTGACATTGGGAGTAAAATTGTCGAATACCCTTTCTATGTGATTCAACCATGCTTCGGGTTCATGGTCTGACCACTTCTGGATGAGCGTGCTCATGCTGATTAATGAAGACTGGAGGTTAGCCAGACCAGGGGTTTCATTTCTTTGTCGAGCGAGTGCCACGGCATTCTGATGGCGAGACTTTTCAAGGGCTAGCTGATGTTGCCTTTCTGCTTTGGTAAGAGCTGTTTTCTCCTGAGCCAAGGCTAGCTCGTGTTGACGTTGCTTCACCTCCCTTTCTTCCTTCTCCATTATCTCCTTCTCCTCCTTTTATTCCTTGTTCTTTTTCTCCTTCTCCTCCTTCTCATTTCTCTCCTCCTCCTTCTCCTCTCACACTTGTTAGTCTTTAACTATCTGTTCATATATCCAGGCAGTCAGTTGATCTCCCCTGAGACCTCTGTTCTGTCTGAGTTCCTGGAAGGTCCAGTAGTCTTTAGCGTATGTTCTGGTCTGTACTAAAACGTACAGCAATTGCAAGATAAGGACAAAATGGGAGTGTCAAAATAAATGCCACTGGTACTAAGAAATTGGTTGTTCTGGAGAACAGAGATGACACTGTGAAGTGAGAGCTAGGTGGAGCCACAGGTTGCAAGTCTGCAGAACCACCAAGACAGGAAGTAGGAAAGAAGGGCCAAGACAGGTCCTCAGTTTGCAAGACTGATAGAATCGCCAAAGCAGGGTATAAGAAAGAGGATGAAAAGCTAGTTGTTGATCCTAAAGGACTTAGGTTTGTTCACACAAACACTTCTGGCACTAGCCAGATGCTTGGTGATGGCAGTGGTGATGGCACCAGAGTCCAAGGTGGCACTCAAGTTAAGTTTTGGATAAGTTAGATCCCTGTTGATTAGTTGATTATCAACTAAAATTCCCCTTCGGTAACATATATGAAAATATATTACTTCCGAGGTAGAGCGATGGATATTAAAGGACGTTTGTAGCTTTCTGATTGTATATGAATCACAGTGATGTGATAAATAGTCATAATATGGCTACGTGCGACAAACGCACTACACGGTCAACATGGCAGAGGTGGGTGGATATCGTCTCCAAACGCAAAACACCTGAGTTCGACGGGTGGGTTGATGGGAGATGGTATTCACTTATACCCTCTCTTGTGGCCGACTGGTTAGTGTGTCACTGTAGTCCTGATTCCTCGTCCGTCGCTGGTTTGACCATGGACGGTGGACTTATTATCAACTAAAAATTCCCCTTCGAAACATATATGAAAATATATTATTTCCGAGGTAGAGTGAATTGGATATTAAAGGACGTTTGTAGCTTTCTGATTGTATATGAATCACGGTGATGTGATAAATAGTCATAATATGGCTACGTGCGACAAACGCACTACACGGTCAACATGGCAGAGGTGGGTGGATCTCGTCTCCAAACGCAAAACACCTGAGTTCGATGGGTGGGTTGATGGGAGATGGTATTCACTTATACCCTCTTTGTGGCCGACTGGTTAGTGTGTCACTGTAGTCCTGATTCCTCGTCCGTCGCTGGTTCGACCCCACGGGACGGTGGACTTATTATCAACTAAAATTCCCCTTCGGTAACATATAAGAAAATATATTACTTCCGAGTAGAGTGAATTGGATATT
>NC_089753.1:72260151-72272651 GCF_040412425.1 Macrobrachium rosenbergii | reverse complement strand
AAAAAATAACAAAAGGAAAAATGAACAGGATGATACCAGTGAGAGGAGTGACCGCGTACTAAAATGCGGGACATGTCTCTCAGATTTTAAGAGGGTGGCATTAAAAATCACAAGGGCAGGAGTTTATGACTCGCAATTCACTAAGAACAAAAAAATAAATAAATAAATAAAGGAGTAAATGATGTTGGCAGAAGAGCCAAGGGTAATAGAGTGAGGTATTTATTGTGTTATGCGGGAATTTATCGTCCTTCGCCTATAAATTACAGCCCAGACTATTTCTCAGCCCCAGGGCTGGAAAAGGGGAACCTGATGGGCGTGACTCTTTCTGGAAGAGCTGACACACATGCTCTGTGCCAAGGTAGGGGCGCAAGGGCGTGCCACTTCCCACTCTGTTATTCCCAATGACTTATGCATTTTGAGGGGAATGGTATCCCGTATTTAATTGCCTCTTGTAGTGATAATTTAAGAAAACATTAATAGAGAATGATAAGGGATAGAGGTTCCAGAGGAACAGAAGAAGATAGTGGAGGACCTTGACATCCTCTTGGGGATTAGAGGTGCCAAGACCTTCAAAAGATGAAGGGGTGGCACAGGTGCCAGGAGAGCTCTGGAGCTCTTTGTAGACTACCTGGTAATTCCCACTCCTGTGGTAATTCCTCTGCTAACCTCCCACTTGGACAATCGTCCTCGGCTGGGAATTGGAGGCCCGAGGCCGGAGGGTGGCATGGAGTGCCACCTAGGACAGCTGCTGTGACAGCTGACACAGGTTTGTTCGCCAGCCTCGGTTATTAATTTTCGCAGCTTGCAAAGTTCATCGGCCGAGCAAGGCGGTGCAGAATCATGACTCGCGAGGGTATCTGCGGCAGGCAGCAAGAGGGCAGTAACGGACGGAGGGGTTGTGGACAACTCGCAGGTATCAATAACCAGCTCAGGCACTGGTTACGAGGCTGCACCTTTAGGTGAACTTCTGCTGTGGTCGAGAGGAACCGTCTCTCTTACCGACACTGGTAGCGGTGCCAGGCCGGGAGAAGAGAGGGGGTCCTGAGTTGGATCCCTTGAGTGGAGATTAGGGTTGTGCTCTGGCGCTGGCACTAAGGCAGGGTCAGGCACTATCAGAGGTTTCTTGTGCTCGTTCGATCAGGACGGACAGAGCTTGGCACTGCTCGGTGCATGCAAGTGGCACTGGCAGGGGTTTGGCATCTCCAGGAGGGAGATCGGATTGAGGCCCTGGCACTGGCACTGAGGCAGGGCCAGGCACTGGAATTGGATCAGAAACCAAGCGAGGGGCCACTGTACATCGTACTCAGGTGGCACTGGTAGGAACTTCACGTCCTCCTGGTACCCAGGGGGCGCCAGTCTTGACTGGGGAACAGGTGGTGGAGGATTTCTCGCCCCTGAGGAATGAATTGGGGAATGTGACCCCTGGATTGTCATGGTTTCTGTGGGGACTGAAAGTCCTGTCCCAGGATGACGTCATAGCCTCCAGGAAGATGGCTTGCTACTGCAAGATTGCAAATTTTTGACTGATGAGGTCTCGTGACTCTTAATTGGACCGTAGGGAGTATCATTTTAAATTGATTTACCCCTCAATCGTGACGAGTTTTCATCTATCGACGATAGCTCCATAGGGGAACTCTGTCCCTTCATATAAGGGGAGATTTGCTCATCAGAGTCATCGAATGCCTTGACTCGGTGCGCAGGGTAGCTGCCCCGGGAGGGGCCACAAAATATGGGGCCTTCGGGAGGCCCAGGACTTGGAACTCGTGGCAGCTAAGGCGACGGCGGGAGTATTTGATTTATTATTGTTATGGCATTTCGCCCATGAGGGAGAGTGGCCATAAACCTTGCACCGTGCAAAAAGTTTGGCTAAAATCTTTCTGCGCTGACCCTGTGGAGGTGCAGACGAGTTTTTGGATGGTTTTCCGGGAGAAAGAGGTGCTGTTTTCTTGTTTTTGCACTGATCGGAGAAATGCCTGTCTTCTTGCAATAATGGCAAGTTAGGAGCTTGCCCGAGTTTCCATTCTTTGGGGGATTTGATCCTCCGAGGAGGGACGAGGGATTTATCTTCCGCCCCATGGATCCTTCCTGAGGGTGGCGAGTCTCCCTCATGTCTGCTCTCCGGCAACACTCTATGAGTGTTGCAGGGGCTTTTTCTACTACATGAGTGGTGAGGGCAGGAGGGGCGTAGCATGGGAAATGCTCATTTTTAAATTTCTCGAGTACCTCAGTGGCGCTAGTGGCCCCTTCAGACTCGAGCCATTTCGCTAACGCCCGCTCAGAATGGTACGCCCAATCAGACCAAGTCTTGCCTGCTTCTCTTGGCTGCTCTCTCAACACCTCCTCCACTGCTCGGGTAATCTCGTATGGGTTCGTAACTGCTTGGCGTGCAGCTTCCCAGTTTCCCCTATCCTTTGCCGAAGGGTTTGGTGGCAACGATGTGCCTTCCCCAGGAATTTAGTGAGAACAAGGGAGAGTTCCGCAGGGAGAGGGTGCAGCACTCCAGGAATCTTTTGGCCCTCTCAAACCATACTTCCAGGTTCAGCCTCTGTCCATTTTGGCATGAACAAGTGAGCTTGGCTGAGGCACTCATTCCCCGCTGCAGGTGAGGCAGTGGCATGGCGTTCTGTCATTCTAACATCTGAAGGTCATGGGCGCACTGCCACTCACGCTCTTCCCTCTCTTTCTCCTCTCTTTCTCCTGGGTGATCCTCTCTTTCTCTCTCTCTTCCTGTTCTTTCTCCCTCCTTTCTCTTGGGCGATTCTCTGCTTTTCTTTCCCTCTCTTCCCATTCTTTCTCCTCTCTTTTCTCTTGGGTCTCCTTTCTTTCTCTTGCTCTTGCCATTCTAGCTCTTTTCCGCCTTGGCATCTTCCACTCTCTCTTGAACCCAGTCTCTCAGGCCTTGCCCTGATAGTCCCATGTCGTTTCCAGCGGACATGTAGAATTTGAAGTCCTCATTTTGTTGGGCTCTGGCTGTAGCCATCTTGAAATAATGGTTATATGGACTGGACCCTCTAGCAAATCAAATATGTCTGAAGACTCAGGTTGTCTTAAAAGACTCAGTTGCAGGCATCTGAAACACTCAATTGTTCAGACTGAAGGAGAATGGATCTGTCTGAATAAGACAACTGATCAGTAAGTGTGAGAAGACTTTGCAAAAATTTAATATGTCTGGAGTAAGACATGGTTGTTCGTGGCGAATGAATTCTAATATGTTTCTCGGAAGACGTAACTAGATTTTATGTCACGCTCAGACCTGGCCGGCTGTAGCGTGAAATAAAGGCGTTGTTCTAACGAACTGGAATGATCAGTCCTGTAAGGGCTTAGATGTGTGTGAAATACACTAATATAAGGTCTCAAAAGGACTTGATTTTGGTTTTCCCGTAGGAATTAGAAATTCTGCCTTGTGTCGACATAGAATTTTAGTGAGTCTCTTAAGACTTGGAATTTGGTATTCCCGTAGGAATTAGAAATTCTCGCCTTGTGCGACGTAAAAGTTTTAGTGGAGTCTCTTAAGACTTGGAATTGTGATCCGTCCCCCAGGACTGAGAAATTGGGTTGGTGTCCTAAGACTTGAAAATATGATTTGTCCCTTAGAAATTACTAACGGGATAAAACCCCACACATATTTTTGCTGAGTGGCTCAAGTAGGGACAGTTCTAAAACAACAAACTACCTGGGAATGAATGAAAAAGAGGGTACACATGCGGGCAGGGGGCGGGGGTGTGAAGGTCGTCTGACGCTCACTGGAGTTATTTTTAGGTTCTGTATGAATGAACCCGCCTATTTATAGACCGTCTGGGACTCCAGGGAATTTCCCGGGATGAGAGGATAACAGTAAAAATTACTTCGTAATTTTCCCTAGAGAATCAGAGTTCAGATTTCGCTTTCCAGACACCTAATTCGAGTTTTTAGCTAAACTGAGAGAGATTTTCCAGCAATGCTAGCTGATCTTATCCCACGGGGAGTTTGTCCATGCCTAAATAATCTTGCTATTCCGAAATGAGAATTAAAATTTAACACATAGGAATTTCTTTTGCACTATTCCTCGAAGCAAAAAAATATGGTAAAGATTTTAACACAGGAATTTCGTACTATTCCTCGAAGCAAAGAATGGTTAGCACTGGTTATTTCCTAATTACCTATCCTGAAAGGCATGCATTAACAAATCTAATACAGCGGGTCTCTTCTCTCAGTGAATACATGTATCCCTATTCCTAATTCCTAGGAAAAGTCACGATTGTAAAAAAAAAATTTTGCTAAGAAAAACACATTACTTACGTGGAACTCTCTTGGTCTGTGCTCTTGGTAACAGGTTCAGAATTTGTCTCGCACCCAGCTTAGCTTTGCTAATCGCTGATTTGGTGAGTTGCAAATACAGTGAAACAAATATAGAGGGAAAGATGCAACTGCTAAACGAGATCTATGGGAAGGTCGCCATTTTTATGAATTTCCCTGGGTTTATGGTATTTTTACAGGCTGGCAGCAGAAACTTTATTTTAATTGGCCTTGGAGTTCTGACTTGTGTAAAGGGAAATCGTAAAAAAACAAAGAACAAGGGATGATTTTAAGAGTTGAAGGCTCTACTTCATAAGGAAATGTTACATAAACACTCAGGATAAATTAAGGGAATTATATTTACAAAAGAAAGCATCAGAAGGGAAAAGGGGCAAGTAAATTGCTAAAGGGCTTGCAACACCTGAAGATCCTTCTACTGGAGTCTTGACTAAGGGCAATTCACTGTCCAAGATGAGTCCACTACAAATAGGTCCCTCTGCAAGAGGGATTTACGCATTTCACACCAGTAAAGGAAAATATAACACAGAATATGACTTGAGTCTGCACTGAGGGTGCCAAGGACTTGAGGAATGAATGACCACTTTACACTTGAACACAGGACATTGGAAATGGCACTGGATAAGCTGGGACAAGGACAGAGGTGAAATACTGGCACCCCAATAACTTTCTAAAGGGCAAACTGTCGTGACTGAAAAGTCTTTACTCGCACTTTACCTTAGGGGAAGTGGGTCTCTGGCGAAGGATGATGAGGGACAATCACACGTATGGCAATGCACACTGTCCCTCGAGGATGACTGTGGTCTGGAATCGGATAGGGGGGAATGAAGGTCTCTCAGCAATGGCATCACTCGCCCGTGTGTATGAATAAAGGCCCTTTACTGCTACCGTACTTCTACTCCTACTACTGCCACTCTGATTTCCTGTTCTTCCCTTTTAAGACCTTGAACGTGTGTCGTGGCCGAGTGCAAACTTCTGCCGATAACAGGGGCCATGTGCAAATGATGTGTCATTTGCCAGGTGTTCAGCCATCGGGTTGCCTCTTCCCAGGTATCCTGCGAATGGAAAGACAATTCAGCAGCTTAATCTGCCTTTAGAATTTGTTTTAAGCAGCTTAGTTGGGCTAAGCTGCAAGGAGCAACACCAGCCTCACCTTTGCCTTTTTAATCCGTGCCCTCTCAATGTCTGTTTCCAGGTAAAGAAAGGGACAGATCGAAATGTGTTGATAACTTTGTTCTGATATCTAGGTCAACTAGGACCGGCCATGCAGCGTTCTACTCTCGATAAACAAAGGGCAAATTAGGTGGGGGGGAGGTGTGCTGTGGAGCAACTTCTTTTAAATTATAACATATATATGAAATTTTTTATTACACTGTGATTTATATACAATCATGAAGCTACAAATGTCACTTAATATCAAATTCACACTGCCTCGGGAATATCCCCAATGGGGAATTACCACCAAAGGAGAATTTATAAATTATAAATGGACATGCTAAAGCTTCTCTCGATCCCACGACACAGATACTTATCAAGTTCCAGTCGATAATTCTGACCACTGAGCTATCAAGAGATGTATAAGTTAATGCTGAGCCTGGTGTGCTTTATTTACCCATTGAGAGAGCAGAAATTGTTACAAAATAGCTTCAGCATTAACCTACCTCCACCATGATAGTTCTTTGGTACGTTGGAACACGCAGCTCTTTTTATGAAATTTTTTTGGCATTATCCATTTCATTGTGATAGTTCTTTGGTATATTTGGAACACGCAGCTCTTTTCAGAAATTTACTATCATGAAGCTACAAATGTCACTTAATATCAAATACACGCTGCCTCAGAAATATCCCCGATGAGCATCTCATCGATGAATTTATAAGTGATTAATGGACGGGTAAAGCCGAGTCTCAATCTCACGACACAGATACTTATCCAGCAACTCCAGTCGACGTTCTACCCACTCGGCTATCAAAGAGGTATAAGTTAATGCCAAGTCTTGTGTACCTTGTGTAATTTATTTATCCATCGAGAGCGGGAAAATTGTTAATGCCGAAGCTAAGCAAATTTTTCCTGCTACAGACTAAATAAGGTACAAAGACTCTGCATTAACTAATACCCCTGTGATAGCTCAGTGGGTAGAACGATGACTATAGTCGCTGGATAAGTATCTGTGTCGTGGGATCGAGACTCAGCAGTACCCGTCCATTTATCACTTATAAATTCCCTTCGGTGATGATTCCCCATCGGGGATATTCCTAGGGCAGCGTGAATTTGATATTAAGCAACATTTGTAGCTTCATGATTGTATGTAAATCATGGTGTGATAAAAAATTTCATAAGAAGAACTGCATGATCCAAACATACTAAAGAACTATCATGGTTGAAGTGGGTCAGTGCCGAAGCTACATAAATTTCCCGCTCTCTACGGGTAAATAAAGTACACCAGACTCAGCAATAACTTATACCTCTCTTGCTAGCTCAGTGGGTAGAACGTCGACTGGAGTCGTTGGATTAGTATCTATATAGTGAGATCGAGGCTCGGCAGTACCCGTCCATTTATCACTTATAAATTCCCCTTCGGTGATAATTCCCCATCAGGGATATTCCCAAGGTAGCGTGAATTTGATATTAAACACCATTTGTAGCTTCATGATTGTATATATCACAGTGTGATAAAAATTTCATAATAAGTGCTGCGTGTTCCAAATGTACGAGTGAGCTGTCGTGGTGGAGGTGGGTTAATGCCGAAATTAAGAATAATTTCCCTGCTCTCGATGGGTAAACAAGCACAAAAAATTCGGTATTAACTTATACCTCTCTTTATGGCTCAGTGGGTAGACCATCGACTGGAGTTGTTGGAAGGAACTGCTGTGTTATTGGATCAGAGTCCTTGCCAATACTGATCCATTTTATCATTATAAATTCCCTTCAGTAATAATGCCCCATCGGGGATATTACTGAAGTAGCATGACGTTGGAATAAATGTTAAACAAAATTTGTACCTTCATGATTGGATATAAATCACGCTGTGATAAGTTTCATAATAAGAGCTGCGTGTTCCAAACTTACTGAATGAGCTGTCATGGTGGATGGTTAATGCGAATTAAGTATAATTTCGCTCTCGACGGGTAAACAAAAACAGCAGATTCGGCATTAACTTATACTTCTCTTGATGGCTAAGTTGGTAGACCGTCAACTGGAATACTTGGAAGAAAACTGTGTCGAGGGATTGAGACCCAGCAGTACCAATCCATTTATCATTTATAAATTCCCCTTCAGTGATAATTCTTCATCTGGGATATTCCTGAAGTAGTGTGTTTTTGATATTAAACAACATTTGTAGCTTCTTGATTCTATATAAATCATGATGTGATAAAAAAAATTCATAATAAGAGCTGCGTGTTCCAAAAGTACCAGTGAGCTGTCATTGTGGAGTTGGGTTAATGCCGGAGCTATGTATAATTTCCCCGCTCTTGACTGGTAAACAAGTACAGCATATTTGGCATTAACTTATACCTCCCTTGATGGCTCAGTGGGAAGACCGTCGACTGGAGTTGTTGGAAGGAAACTGTCGAGGGATCGAGACCCGGCAGTACTGATCCATTTATCACTTATAAATTCCCCTTCAGTGATAATTCTCCATCGGGAATATTCCCGAATTAGCGCGAATTTGATATCAAACAACATTTGTAGCTTCTTGACCGTACATAAATCACGGTGTGAAAAAAATTTCATAATAAGAGCTGCCTGTTCCAAACATACAAATGAGCTGTCATGGTGGAGGTGGGTTAATTCTGAAGCTAAGTAAAATTTCCCTGCTCTTGATGGGTAAACAAGTACAGCAGATTCAGCATTAACTTATACTTTTTTGATGGCTCATTGGGTAGACCATCGACTGGAGTTGTTGGAATGAAACTGTGCCGAGGGATCGAGACCCGGCAGTACTGATCCATTTATCACTTATAAATTCCCCTTCATTGATAATTTCCCATCGGGGATATTCCGAAGTAGTGTGAATTTGATATCAAACAGCATTTATTTTTATCTTCCTGATTGTATATAAATCATAATGTGATAAAAATTTCATAATAAAGTGCTGAGTGTTTGGAACATGCCATGAGCTGTCATGGTAGAGGTGGGTTAATGCTAAAGTTAAGTACAGTTTCCCCGCTCTCAACAGGTAAACAAGTACAGCAGATTTGGCATTAACTTATACTTCTCTTCATGGCTCAGTGGGTAGACCATCGACTGGAGTTGTTCGAAGGAAACTGCGTCAAGGGATCAAGACCCGGCAGTACTGATCCATTTATCACTTATAAATTCCCCTTCAGTGATAATTCCCCATCAGGGATATTCCCGAAGTAGCGTGAATTTTATATTAAACAACATTTGTACATTCATTATTGGATATAAATCACGCTGTGATAAAAAATTCAATAATGAGAGTTGAGTGTTCCAAACGTACCAGTGAGCTGTCATAGTGGGAGGTGGGTTAATGCTGAAACTAAGTATAATTTCCCCACTCTTGATGGGTAAACAAGTTCAGCAGATTCGGCATTAACTTATACAACATTTGTAGCTTCATGATTGTATATAAATCACAGTGTGATAAAAATTTAATAATAAGAGCTACGTGTCCCAAACATACCAATAAGCTGTCATGGTGGAGTTGGGTTAATGCAGAAGCGAAGTATAATTTCTGCTCTCGACGGGTAAACCATTCCAGCAGATTCCGCATTAACTTATACCTCTCTTTATGACTCAGTGGGTAGACCATCGAGTGGAGTTGTTGGAAGGAAACTGTGTCGAGGGATCAAGTCCCAGCAGTACTGATCCATTTATCACTTATAAATTCCCCTTCAGTGATAATTCCCCATCGGGGATATTACTGAAGTAGCATGACTTTAATGTTAAACAAAATTTGTACCTTCATGATTGGATATAAATCACAGTGTGATAAGTTTCATAATAAGAGCTGCGTGTTCCAAACTTACGAATGAGCTGTCATGGTGGAGGTGGGTTAATGCCGAAGTTAAGTATAATTTCCCCGCTCTCGACGGGTAAACAAGTACAGCAGATTCGGCATTAACTTATACTTCTCTTGATGGCTCAGTTGGTAGACCGTCAACTGGAATTCTTGGAAGAAAACTGTGTCGAGGGATTGAGACCCAGCAGTACCGATCCATTTATTATTTATAAATTCCACTTCAGTGATAATTCTTCATCTGGGATATTCCTGAAGAAGCGTGTTTTGATATTAAACAACATTTGTAGCTTCTTGTTGTATATAAATCATGATGTGATAAAAAATTTCATAATAAGAGCTGCGTGTTCCAAAAGTACCAGTGAGCTGTCATTGTGGAGATGGGTTAATGCCGGAGCTAAGTATAATTTCCCCGCTCTTGACTGGTAAACAAGTACAGCATATTTGGCATTAACTTATACCTCCCTTGATGGCTCAGTTGGTAGACCGTCGACTGGAGTTGTTGGAAGGAAACTTTGTCGAGGGATCGAGACCCGGCAGTACTGATCCATTTATCACTTATAAATTTCCCTTCAGTGATAATTCTCCATCGGGAATATTCCCGAATTAGCGCGAATTTGATATTAAACAACATTTGTAGCTTCTTGACCGTACATAAATCACGGTGTGAAAAAAATTTCATAATAAGAGCTGCCTGTTCCAAACGTACAAATGAGCTGTCATGGTGGAGGTGGGTTAATGCTGAAGCTAAGTAAAATTTCCCTGCTCTTCATGGGTAAACAAGTACAGCAGATTCAGCATTATCTTATACTTTTCTTGATGGCTCATAGGGTAGACCGTCGACTGGAGTTGTTGGAATGAAACTGCGTCAAGGGATCAAGACCCGGCAGTACTGATCCATTTATCACTTATAAATTCCCCTTCAGTGATAATTCCCCATCAGGGATATTCCCGAAGTAGCGTGAATTTTATATTAAACAACATTTGTACCTTCATGATTGGATATAAATCACGCTGTGATAAAAAATTCAATAATGAGAGTTGAGTGTTCCAAACGTACCAGTGAGCTGTCATGGTGGAGGTGGGTTAATGCTGAAGATAAGTATAATTTCCCCACTCTTGATGGGTAAACAAGTACAGCAGATTCGGCATTAACTTATACAACATTTGTAGCTTCATGATTGTATATAAATCACAGTGTGATAAAAATTTCATAATAAGAGCTACGTGTCCCAAACATACCAATAAGCTGTCATGGTGGAGGTGGGTTAATGCCGAAGCGAAGTATAATTTCCCTGCTCTCGACGGGTAAACCATTCCAGCAGATTCTGCATTAACTTATACCTCTCTTTATGACTCAGTGGGTAGACCATCGACTGGAGTTGTTGGAAGGAAACTGTGTTGAGGGATCAAGTCCCAGCAGTACTGATCCATTTATCACTTATAAATTCCCCTTCAGTGATAATTCCCCATCGGGGATATTCCTGAAGTAGCATAACTTTAATGTTAAACAAAATTTGTACCTTCATGATTGGATATAAATCACGCTGTGATAAGTTTCATAATAAGAGCTGCGTGTTCCAAACGTACCAATGATCTGTCATGGTGAAGGTGGGTTAATGCCGAAGTTAAGTATAATTTCCCCACTCTCGACGGGTAAACAAATATAGCAGATTCGGCATTAACTTATCATTCTCTTGATGGCTCAGTTGGCAGACCGTCAACTGGAATTCTTGGAAGGAAACTGTGTCCAGGGTTTGAGACCCAGCAGTACTGATCCATTTATCATTTATAAATTCCCCTTCAGTGATAATTCTTCATCGGGGATATTCCTGAAGTAGCGTGTTTTTTATATTAAACAACATTTGTAGCTTCTTGATTGTATATAAATCATGTGATGAAAAATTTCATAATAAGAGCTGCCTGTTCCAAAAGTACCAGTTAGCTGTCATGGTTGAGGTGGGTTAATGCTGAAGCTAAGTATAATTTCCGCGCTCTTGACTGGTAAACAAGTACAGCAGATTCGGCATTAACTTATACCTCCCTTGATGGCTCAGTGGGTAGACCGTCGACTGGAGTTGTTGGAAGAAACTGTCGAGGGATCGAGACCCGGCAGTATTGATCCATTTATCACTTATAAATTCCCCTTCAGTGATAATCCCACATCGGGGATATTCCCGAATTAGCGCGAATTTGATATTAAACAACATTTGTAGCTTCTGATTGTATATAAATCACGGTGTGATAAAAATTTCATAATAAGAGCTGCGAGTTCCAAATGTACAAATGAGCTGTCATGTTGTAGGTGGGTTAATGCTGAAGCTAAGTAAAATTTCCCTGCTCTTGATAGGTAAACAAGTACAGCAGATTCAGCATTAACTTACACTTCTCTTGATGGCTCATTTGGTGGACCGTCGACTGGAGTTGTTGGAATGAAACTGTCGAGGGATCGAGACCCGGCAGTATTGATCCATTTATCACTTATAAATTCCCCTTCATTGATAATTCCCCATCAGGGATATTCCGAAGTAGTGTGAATTTGATATTAAACAGCATTTGTAGCTTCCTGATTGTATATAAATGATAATGTGACAAAAATTTCATAATAAGTGCTGAGTGTTTGGAACATGCCATGAGCTGTCATGGTAGAGTTGGGTTAATGCTAAAGTTAAGTATAATTTCCCCGCTCTGAACGGGTAAACAAGTACAGCAGATTCGGCATTAACTTATACTTCTCTTGATGGCTCGGTGGGTAGACCATCGACTGGAGTTGTTCAAAGGAAACTGTGTCGAGGGATCAAGACCCGGCAGTACCGATCCATTTATCACTTATAAATTCCCCTTCAGTGATAATTCCCCATCAGGGATATTCCCGAAGTAGCGTAAATTTGATATTAAACAACATTTGTAGCTTCATGATTGTATATAAATCACGGTGTAATATATATATATATATATATATATATATATATATATATATATATATATATATATATATATATATATATATATATATATATATATGTGTGTGTGTGTGTGTGTGTGTGTGTGTGTATAGACATTTACATATATATATATATATATTTATATATATATATATATATATATATATATATATATATTATATATATATATATATATATATATATATATATATATATATATATATGTATATATATATATATGTTGTGTGTGTGTGTGTGTGTGTGTGTCTGAGAGACATTG